>NC_051157.2:200246336-200306335 GCF_013339745.2 Dermacentor silvarum | reverse complement strand
ACACTGCCCCTTTCAAGATTCGCCTCTCCATAGCGGCCAGTTCGCGGAATCAGGGAGGGCGGTGGCTGTCTCGAAAGGGCGCCAGTTTGGCGCGTCGCAATCGACGCCGGACCTCGTTGTGGTTCGGGCGGCGCTGGTAATTCACGGGACCGCACCAAGGGGCGACGCTGCCGTTTAGCCACCGCATGAGGTAGCCCGGAGACCAAATGCTAATCCTCAGTCCCAGGTGACAATTCTCGGCCGCGAGAAAGGGCGCCAGGTTGGCGCGTCTGAGTCGGCGCCGGCCTCCTTTGTCCCGAGGGACCGCCAGACACAACAATGCCAACGGTCAAATTGATGCTGTGTTTTTGGACTTCAGTAAAGCCTTCGATAGGGTAATTCACAAAAAGCTAATTCTAAAGTTAAGGAACATTAACCTTCAGGACATCATAATTACCTGGATTACAGACTATCTGTATAATCACCAACAGTATGTTTCAGTTGATGATCACAACTCGGTATATCTGCCGGTCACTTTAGGTGTTCCCCAGGGCAGTGTCCTGGATCCATTGCTCTTTCTTTTATATATTAATGACATTGTTACCGTCGTCAAATCTGGAACACAAATAAGGCTGTTGGCAGATGACTGCGCTGTATTTTGTACTATTAATTCCGTGGATGATCAGAAGGAACTTAACTCTAGCTTGAAAAATATATTTTTGTGGTGCAAAGAACGGGCATTGCTGCAAACATACATAATACTGTCTCTCTTCGCAAAGCGCATAAAAAGAATCCCCTGGAGTACGCGTATCAAATGGGATCTGTTCCATTAAAGCAAGTTGAAAGTTACAAGTATACCTCGGCGTAACGTTCATTATTAACTTTTTCTTGGAACCTTCACATTGAGAACACATGTTCTTCTGCCTTTCAGAAGCTACCTGTGACACAAACTAAGAAATGCCCCCTCAAACGTTAAGCTACTCACTTACCTAACCTATACCCGGCCAAAACTTGAATATGCTTGCCTTGCATGGGATTCCTATGCTAAAGTCAGCGTTAACAAACTTGAGAGAATGCAAAGAAAATCTGTTCGTTTTATTTATTCGAATTTTAAAAGTTCGGATTCGCCATCAGAGTTTAGGTTGGCTAACGACATTCCTTCGCTTCAACAAAGAAGACAGAAACACAGGCTAGATGCTTCACATAATCTAATTAATCACAAATTGGCTCTGCACCCTTCACTATATGTAAGTCTTCTCTCCACAAGGTATACACGACACCATCGTCCGGATACACTGACACCTATCTATGCTAGGACAGACAGCTATAAATTCACCTTCTTTTCCCGGACTATTTCTGAATTGAATTCGCTGCCCACCCCTTACAACATGTGACTGAGTTTTATGTAAGTTTTGTTATGGTTTTTTGTGTTGTTTTTTGGATAGAATGTGTTCTCCTTGCAGTTGAATGAGCAAGGCAACTCCTCGAGTGGGAAACTCCTTTGCCTTTGGTGCGCAATTTCCTTGCCTTTTTTTTTACATCGTTCTGTTTGCACCATAGATTGATTAAGGTATTGTCTTTTTTATCTTTTCACGAAGTGTTTCTGTCAGCAATATATCATTGTAAGTCGATAATTATATATTATATATATATATATATTATAATATCGTAGCGCACAAGGATGGTGCGGTGCAATAGCGTGGAAAGGAGCGCAAGACGAAGAATAAAAGGCAGTGTTCGGGCGACCATGTTTGTTTCCGTCCGCAACCTCCCGCTCACGTCACACTAGCCGACAGGATAACGACCTTGCAGCCACCGCATCGCGCTCACATCAACATGCAAGTCTTCCATCCCACGCTGTGAATTCCGAGCGCACAGCTCCCCCACCGACATTGACCAGCATCATGACCACACCATCGGAAGCCTTAGACGTCCCCAAGTACGCCGGATCAGCGGACGATGGGCCCGTGGAAGATTGGTTCCGCTTCCACGAGGTCCACGCAACCACTGCATCATGGTCAGAACGGGAGATGGTCGCCAGCTTCGATGAATACCTGACCGGTGAGGCTTTTCGCTTCTACCTGACCCACATATTTGAATATAAAGAATCATGGAAAGAAATAAAAGATGAAATGATCAGTCGCTTCAAAGAAAATGACGAAGACCCCTGCATCATTCACCAGCAGCAGGAATTCGAATGCAGTTACGCACAGTCGCAACATTGCATTATGAACGGGCTAATATGAGAAGATCGGCGGCGAGTTTTCCTTGTCGTGATTCTCCCGCGAAGAAGACGCGCAATCGCATGCCTAGCATGAACTTGACATTCCCAGTAAAAGAAAAGCCACTGCGCATTAAACGATATGCACGCCTATTCGTTCCTTCGAAACACGACATTGAACCACGCTCGACCCCCGTACATCAGTTAACACTATGCACGTCTTCAGCACGCTGCAGCACTGATGTCGTCGTTGCAGCTTCTGACGAATTCCATCGCTCGTCTCGAATGCGCGAGCCACTACGCACTTTGAAGTCACACGACTCTCCTCAGCAGTGCCTGCCTTACACGATTGAGCACGATGTGACGACATCTCAGACATGCGACCCTTCTCTGGAAGAACATGGTCAAGCCACATCCGCTGCGACATCCTCCAGCGATCAATCACCAGTAATTCGAAACTGCATGGACACAAACTTCTGTATCAACAACACGAATCGAGAAGATACAGGAGCAATCAGTTCTTCTGGTGAAATGAAGCGAACTTGCTTACTGCCAAGACGAAATCAGAATACAACCACCAGCACCAATGCACGCACCTTTCAAGGCGAAGACAATTTGGAGTCACTTAAATCTAGAGATCAACCTGCTTCGCGACTCTCAAGCTTTATTTTGGATACTACACCTCAACAAGCCGCTGCCACTTCAGAAGCTTCGCACGCGCCAAGCAATATCGCACACTGTCAAATTACAGGAGCGTCCATTCTGAATGACGTCGCAGCAACCTCAGAAGAGTATCCTGAGAACACTGGTAAACTGCCCTCGCCACCAGATAAGCCACACGAAAGCAAGCAGTGTGTCAATTACCTGCCACTGACGGCACGAATATGCCAACCAGATACCAGCGTTATTAAAGAAGCAGTGCTACATCATCAGCTGTCGCTGCCACATCAGAATGATCGAAATCAGTCACTCCAAGGTCCACTTCAGCTACCTCGACGACGACTTCGACACAGACGACGACGGAGAGCACCGCCGAAGGCACAGTTGCAACAGCAAGGAAAACGCCAGTGCGCAAGCCAACTCAATCCAAGGCGAACTCAACGAGTACTATCGTGTTTTGCAAGAAAGGAGCGTCACCGAGTACACCTTCAGCACCACCCATCAGGAATGCTCCCATCCCAAAGATTCCTGCGACAACGCTGTGCACAACGACGAAAACGACACCGGCACTTTCTCGGCATACCGGACGAACGAAGACTTCGCCTCGACTACTCAGTCCATCGAACGTTCGAGCAAGAGACACCGTGTGTCTACAAGTCGCGACGAATCAGTCGACACCCACTACATCCGATTTCCCAGTGCTGCAATGTGTCAAAACCTTCCTTCATCGGGGCCGGCATATGCCGTCCGGAGGGCCACAGCCAGCCTCGGCCACCCGAGCTATGCTGGACGTCACCGGACTGCCGCACATTTCTCGGAAGTTGGGATGAGTTTAAAGCCAGGACGTTGTAATAACTGCACCTTTTTATATTTTGATTTATCATCACCTTGCTGTCTCTCATGTTGTTTGCAGCACGCGCTCTCTCGGGGGGAGGGGGAAGCGTGTGACGTAGCGCACAAGGATGGTGCGGTGCAATAGCATAGAAGCAGAGGAAGACGAAGATAAAAGCAGTGTTCGGGCGACCATGTTGTTCTACGTCCGCAACCTCCTGCTCGCTGCTTGAAGGTGGAACACGCCGGACCCGACGTGACAGCTGCAGGAAAGAGACGACGAACTTTTTGGAAATAAGACATAATTAACGTCACTCTCTCTCTCTCTATGTATATATATATATATATATATATAGTAGTAACTGGATTTTTCAATGGGCCAAGCGTACTTAGGAAAATCAGAAGCACAACTTCGCGGTTATCTAGGGTTTATTATTTTCCCAACAGTTTCGGTCGGTGGACCGACCTTTTTCAAGGGATACAGAAAAATCTTGCAACAGTCTTTTTATATCTTCAGGTAGAGAAAGAAGGCGCCAAAAAAAGGTGAGAAAGGAGAGATAGAGAGATATATAACAAGGTTGAACATGCAAAAAAAAAAGGGTTGGAGAGTTAAAGGTAAGACCCCAAGACCTGGTCGTGCCAGACAAAGCAGAGGGCAAGGTCGCTGTTAAGCGTGTTTCACATGCACAATTGACGGACACGCCTGTCATGTTAAGTTGAGCATGCAAAAAAAAAAAAGAGGGAGAGTTAAAGGAAAGACACCAAGACCTGGTCGTGCCAGACAAAGCAGAGGGCAAGGTCGCTGTTAAGCGTGTTTCACATGCACAATTGACGGACACGCCTGTCATGTTAAGTTGAGCATGCAAAAAAAAAAAGAGGGAGAGTTAAAGGAAAGACACCAAGACCTGGTCGTGCCAGACAAAGCAGAGGGCAAGGTCGCTGTTAAGCGTGTTTCACATGCACAATTGACGGACACGCCTGTCATGTTAAGTTGAGCATGCAAAAAAAAAAAAGAGGGAGAGTTAAAGGAAAGACACCAAGACCTGGTCGTGCCAGACAAAGCAGAGGGCAAGGTCGCTGTTAAGCGTGTTTCACATGCACAATTGACGGACACGCCTGTCATGTTAAGTTGAGCATGCAAAAAAAAAAAAAGAGGGAGAGTTAAAGGAAAGACACCAAGACCTGGTCGTGCCAGACAAAGCAGAGGGCAAGGTCGCTGTTAAGCGTGTTTCACATGCACAATTGACGGACACGCCTGTCATGTTAAGTTGAGCATGCAAAAAAAAAAAAAAAAAGAGGGAGAGTTAAAGGAAAGACACCAAGACCTGGTCGTGCCAGACAAAGCAGAGGGCAAGGTCGCTGTTAAGCGTGTTTCACATGCACAATTGACGGACACGCCTGTCATGTTAAGTTGAGCATGCAAAAAAAAAAGAGGGAGAGTTAAAGGAAAGACCCCAGGACCTGGTCGTGCCAGACAAAGCAGAGGGCAAGGTCGCTGTTAAGCGTGTTTCACATGCACAATTGACGGACACGCCTGTCATGTTAAGTTGAGCATGCAAAAAAAAAAAAAAAAGAGGGAGAGTTAAAGGAAAGACACCAAGACCTGGTCGTGCCAGACAAAGCAGAGGGCAAGGTCGCTGTTAAGCGTGTTTCACATGCACAATTGACGGACACGCCTGTCATGTTAAGTTGAGCATGCAAAAAAAAAAGAGGGAGAGTTAAAGGAAAGACCCCAGGACCTGGTCGTGCCAGACAAAGCAGAGGGCAAGGTCGCTGTTAAGCGTGTTTCACATGCACAATTGACGGACACGCCTGTCATGTTAAGTTGAGCATGCAAAAAAAAAAAAAAGAGGGAGAGTTAAAGGAAAGACACCAAGACCTGGTCGTGCCAGACAAAGCAGAGGGCAAGGTCGCTGTTAAGCGTGTTTCACATGCACAATTGACGGACACGCCTGTCATGTTAAGTTGAGCATGCAAAAAAAAAAAGAGGGAGAGTTAAAGGAAAGACCCCAGGACCTGGTCGTGCCAGACAAAGCAGAGGGCAAGGTCGCTGTTAAGCGTGTTTCACATGCACAATTGACGGACACGCCTGTCATGTTAAGTTGAGCATGCAAAAAAAAAAAAGAGGGAGAGTTAAAGGAAAGACACCAAGACCTGGTCGTGCCAGACAAAGCAGAGGGCAAGGTCGCTGTTAAGCGTGTTTCACATGCACAATTGACGGACACGCCTGTCATGTTAAGTTGAGCATGCAAAAAAAGAAAGAGGGAGAGTTAAAGGAAAGACACCAAGACCTGGTCGTGCCAGACAAAGTAAAGGGCGAAAGACGAGAAACACGAAAGAAGAAGAAATAACCTGCAAATAACAGCGTTGCGAAATCAGCATGAAATTGAAAAGCAAGGGCAAAACACGAGAAACACGAAAGAAGAAGAAGCAGCCTGCAAATATGACAGTAACAGCGTGGCGAAATCAGCATGAAATTGAAATTGAAAAGCAAGGGCAAAACACGAGAAACACGAAACAAGAAGAAATAACCTGCAAATATAATAGTAACAGCGTTTCAAAATAAGCATGAAATTAAAAAGCAAGGCACAATAATGTGGGTGGTTCGGTCCGCTCCCCCACTGGGGTAGTGGGCATTCTTTCGACATCACACACGTGTTCGGCTTGCCTATGCGGGGATTAAGTTCTGATTTTAGCTAATTTAACTTATGGACAAAGAAACGAGAGGTTTCCCATGTGTTCATTTATGCCGTGCGTGATTGTTCTAAATTTGTGGATAAAATATGACTCTCTTTGTTCCCGTTCACGAGAAGAGCGGAAGCCTGACTGGAGAAGAGTGACACGTTTTTTATCAAATGAATGCTCAGGCAGACTGATATGTTTTGAGAATGGGAGATGTGGTAGTGCGCGGGTGTGAGCTCTGTGGTTATTTAGACGGAGTCTGAACGCGGTTCCAGTCTGGCCTATATACTGTTGGTCGCAGACTTCACAATGGAGCATGTAGATCACATTGCTGCTGTCACAATTTAGAGGTTCCTTAATTTTGAACGCGAAATCAGAGGAAGTAGCCTTAACAAGACAGGTTGAAGTCATGTGCTTACAGACCTTGCAGCGGGGTTTACCACAAGGTATGCAGCCTGATTCTATGTTTTGAACCGTGGTTGTCCTAGCTCTGACGAGGATATCTCTTAGATTTCTTCCCCGGCGATAGACAACTCGGGGTGGCTCTGTGAAAATTGAAGACAAACGTGTGCTCTGCTGAATGATATTAAAGTGTTTGGCTAGGATGTTGTTCACGTGCGGTAATGTAGATGAGTAGGTGAGGATAAGGTTGGTTTGGTTTTTCGGATGGCGGGGCTTTGAGCCCGTCAAAATTTCATTTCTGTCTAAGGCTTGTGCTCGGCTTATAGCATCATCAACAATACGTTCCGGGTAGTGCTTCGCCACCAGGGCCGTTCTGAGTTCCTTTGCATGACATTGGAAGTCTTTCTCGTCAGAGCAGATGCGGCGGTATCGGTGGGCCTGTGAATACGGGATGGCTTTCTTGCAATGTTGTGGATGGCTACTTTTGAAATGAAGGTATTGGTGGCGGTCTGTTGGCTTTTTATATAAGGTTGTGAATATGCGATTATCTTTAATTTGTACCGTGACATCAAGAAAGTTTACAGCTGATTTAGAATAGCTGTAAGTGAAAGCGATTGACGGATGAACTGAATTAAAATCTGCTACAAATTTAAGGAGACTTTCTTCGTCGTGGTGCCAAATAAAGAATATGTCGTCTAAGAACCTTTTGTAGATGAGCGGCTTCAAAGGTCTGGCCGCAAGAAAAGGTTCTTCAAGTGATGCCATAAAAATATTCGCATAATTAGGAGCCATCTTCGTGCCCATTGCCGTTCCGCTTATCTGGAGGAAGTGTTTCTCGTCAAATTCAAAGTTATTGTATCCTAGTACTAACCGCAGTAGCGTTGACAGCGTGTCCTCGTCTAGACTTACAGGCGTGTTTGCGTTCATGTAAGCGTTGACTGTCGCGCCAATGCCCTCTGCTTGTGGTATGTTTGTGTATAGGGATGCTACATCCATTGTCACCAGGAAGCTTTCTTTGGGGATCTCTAGTCCAGTTATTGTGCGAAGAAATTGGTTGGTGTCCTGAATGTAAGATGGAATGGTCGGGACTATGTCCTTAATTATGAAGTCTAAGGCACTTGAAATTCTTTCTGTTACCGTGCCGTTGCTTGAGACAATAGGGCGACCGGGGTGGTTAGTTTTGTGGATTTTGGGTAGCAAATAAAAACGTTCGTTGGACTCGCTGAGCCGTCGATCAGATGTTGTAATTAAACCTGCGGATAAGGGTGGCGCAATAGTAATATTGGATAAGGTCGACTACCTGAAAGAAGGATATCGACAATTAGAAAATAAGGACTTCTATACGGAACTCACAGAGGACCCCACTAAATTGTTCGAATCAGAAATATGCCGCGAATTAAATTCACTGCACAAGGAGGGGAAAATATCTAGAGATATGCTTAAAGCAATGCTGCCGATTCAGCCAGCCCCTGGTCGTTTTTATTTGCTACCCAAAATCCACAAAACTAACCACCCCGGTCGCCCTATTGTCTCAAGCAACGGCACGGTAACAGAAAGAATTTCAAGTGCCTTAGACTTCATAATTAAGGACATAGTCCCGACCATTCCATCTTACATTCAGGACACCAACCAATTTCTTCGCACAATAACTGGACTAGAGATCCCCAAAGAAAGCTTCCTGGTGACAATGGATGTAGCCTCCCTATACACAAACATACCACAAGCAGAGGGCATTGGCGCGACAGTCAACGCTTACATGAACGCAAACACGCCTGTAAGTCTAGACGAGGACACGCTGTCAACGCTACTGCGGTTAGTACTAGGATACAATAACTTTGAATTTGACGAGAAACACTTCCTCCAGATAAGCGGAACGGCAATGGGCACGAAGATGGCTCCTAATTATGCGAATATTTTTATGGCATCACTTGAAGAACCTTTTCTTGCGGCCAGACCTTTGAAGCCGCTCATCTACAAAAGGTTCTTAGACGACATATTCTTTATTTGGCACCACGACGAAGAAAGTCTCCTTAAATTTGTAGCATATTTTAATTCAGTTCATCCGTCAATCGCTTTCACTTACAGCTATTCTAAATCAGCTGTAAACTTTCTTGATGTCACGGTACAAATTAAAGATAATCGCATATTCACAACCTTATATAAAAAGCCAACAGACCGCCACCAATACCTTCATTTCAAAAGTAGCCATCCACAACATTGCAAGAAAGCCATCCCGTATTCACAGGCCCACCGATACCGCCGCATCTGCTCTGACGAGAAAGACTTCCAATGTCATGCAAAGGAACTCAGAACGGCCCTGGTGGCGAAGCACTACCCGGAACGTATTGTTGATGATGCTATAAGCCGAGCACAAGCCTTAGACAGAAATGAAATTTTGACGGGCTCAAAGCCCCGCCATCCGAAAAACCAAACCAACCTTATCCTCACCTACTCATCTACATTACCGCACGTGAACAACATCCTAGCCAAACACTTTAATATCATTCAGCAGAGCACACATTTGTCTTCAATTTTCACAGAGCCACCCCGAGTTGTCTATCGCCGGGGAAGAAATCTAAGAGATATCCTCGTCAGAGCTAGGACAACCACGGTTCAAAACATAGAATCAGGCTGCATACCTTGTGGTAAACTCCGCTGCAAGGTCTGTAAGCACATGACTTCAACCTGTCTTGCTAAGGCTACTTCCTCTGATTTCGCATTCAAAATTAAGGAACCTCTAAATTGTGACAGCAGCAATGTGATCTACATGCTCCATTGTGAAGTCTGCGACCAACAGTATATAGGCCAGACTGGAACCGCGTTCAGACTCCGTCTAAATAACCACAGAGCTCACACCCGCGCACTACCACATCTCCCATTCTCAAAACATATCAGTCTGCCTGAGCATTCATTTGATAAAATACGTGTCACTCTTCTCCAGTCAGGCTTCCGCTCTTCTCGTGAGCGGGAACAAAGAGAGTCATATTTTATCCACAAATTTAGAACAATCACGCACGGCATAAATGAACACATGGGAAACCTCTCGTTTCTTTGTCCATAAGTTAAATTAGCTAAAATCAGAACTTAATCCCCGCATAGGCAAGCCGAACACGTGTGTGATGTCGAAAGAATGCCCACTACCCCAGTGGGGGAGCGGACCGAACCACCCACCTTATTGTGCCTTGCTTTTTAATTTCATGCTTATTTTGAAACGCTGTTACTATTATATTTGCAGGTTATTTCTTCTTGTTTCGTGTTTCTCGTGTTTTGCCCTTGCTTTTCAATTTCAATTTCATGCTGATTTCGCCACGCTGTTACTGTCATATTTGCAGGCTGCTTCTTCTTCTTTCGTGTTTCTCGTGTTTTGCCCTTGCTTTTCAATTTCATGCTGATTTCGCCACGCTGTTATTTGCAGGTTATTTCTTCTTCTTTCGTGTTTCTCGTCTTTCGCCCTTTACTTTGTCTGGCACGACCAGGTCTTGGTGTCTTTCCTTTAACTCTCCCTCTTTTTTTTTTTGCATGCTCAACTTAACATGACAGGCGTGTCCGTCAATTGTGCATGTGAAACACGCTTAACAGCGACCTTGCCCTCTGCTTTGTCTGGCACGACCAGGTCTTGGGGTCTTACCTTAACTCTCCATCCCTTTGTTTTTTTTTTTTGCATGTTCAACCTTGTTATATATCTCTCTATCTCTCCTTTCTCACCTTTTTTTGGCGCCTTCTTTCTCTACCTAAAGATATAAAAAGACTGTTGCAAGATTTTTCTGTATCCCTTGAAAAAGGTCGGTCCACCGACCGAAACTGTTGGGAAAATAATAAACCCTAGATAACCGCGAAGTTGTGCTTCTGATTTTCATATATATATATATATATATATATATATTGTAGCGAAGCACATTGGAAGTAAGCGTTCGCGACTAGCACGATAGAGCAGCGAGAGGTAACACAGCCGATCGAGCACCGAATCAAGGTTTACCTTCCTCGTCGTCGTCCTCCCTCTTTAGCCACAGCCACACTGCTCCTTAATTTACAGTACAGTTATCTCCGCCGCGGGAAAGGGAGCCGTCCCGGCGACCTATGGGTACGACAACACAGGCGGATTATAGTACGGCTTGAGACGCTGGACATGCACAATTTCGCGTCCTCGACGGCGATGATCCAAAGGTAGCTCGAGAGTTTCCACGATATAGTTGACTGGAGACGATTGGTTGATCACGCGGTATGGGCCCTGGTACTTCGACGCGAGTTTCGGTGACAGTCCAGGGGTAGGGGCTGGAACCCAAAGCCACACTAGCGAGCCAGGAGCATAGGATGCAGGAGCATGTGGAGTTTCTCGATGGTGCTTCTGGCGTTGCTGGTCTTCTGACGTAAAGATACGGGATAGCTTGCGACACTCTTTGGCGTGTGCAGCAGCTTCAGACAAGGTAGTGGTTTCCGTGGTTTCAGGGCGGTACGGAAGGATAGAATCCATTGTGGAAAAAGGTTCGCGTCCGTACAGCAGAAAGAAGGGCGAAAATCCCGTGGTAGTCTGCGTGGCGGTATTGTAAGCGTAGGTCAGAAATAAAATCAAATCAAATCAAATCAAATCTTTATTTCCAACGACAGTTGGGGGTCCCTTAGGCGAAAAGCGGTAATAACACCACTTGAAAATGCCTAAGGGCCCACGTACATGACAGCGGTGTTAAAATGCATACTTTCAAAAACAAATTTACAATAAGAGAAAAAAAAAAGATGCAGGTAAAAAAAAAATTAAAAAGAGGTTGTGCAAATACAACAATGGAACAGTAGAACAAATGAGGATATATAAGTACACTCGAGGACGGTTGTGTTTTGGAGCTGAAATATTCGGAGTTCATGTGAACACATATAAAATGACGCAAACAATAAACGCGATATAAAGAGTAATGAAGCATTCTTGATCGTGTTCGAACAGTATATTATAAAAAAGTTTACACAAGAGTTAGAAAAAATTCACGCATTTGTTTTTTTGTAAACGTAGAAAAGTTAGAGTCTTTCTCTTCATATTTATTAAGTAGGGATGGCATTGTGAATCTAAGAGACTGCAAAAAATAGGTCGTACGCGAACGAGGAACAAGCCACCTGTCGGCGCTGCGGGTGCGTGAATCCGTGTAATGCATGCTTATGTTGGATGAATCTTTAATAAACGCTCTGAATTGTTCCTTTGCGAAGAAATAAGCATACATCAAACGAAAATCGAATATGCGTTTCACACTGATTATTTTATAGCGAGCAAACAGTGTACCTGTAGAACTATTGCACGGGACGTTTGCAATGTACCGAAGTGCTCTCTTCTGCAATAGGTGAATTGTTTTTATGTTACTTAGGGTTGTGGTGCCCCAGACTAACAGGCAGTAATTTATATGGGAAGAAAACAGAGCATGATAAATCTGAAGTTTAGCTTTTTCTGGAAGAAAGTGCCTACATCGTGACAGAACACCAGCAGCACGCGATAATGATTTGGTCAGTGATTCAATATGGCAAGTCCATGTCATATGAGCAGAAAAAGTCACACCCAGAACTTTATGTTTCTCTACTATTTCAACGGGTATTCCCTCAAGCGTTAATGATTGGTTCACGTTTACCTCCATGCCTCGGGATCTGAAAAAAACAGCTTTTGTTTTTTTCGCATTTATTCGTAGCCCATTAGCAGTGGACCATTGCAGCACATGGTAGAACATGCTCCCATTTGCTTTGGTCGGATGCAATGTACATGGCCAGCATGTCACCCAGAGTGCGATTAAAGCGCTCGGTCATGCCATTGGTCTGCGGATGGTATGCAGTAGTGGTGCGATGAATGATGCGGCATTCTTTGAGGAGAGCCTCGATGACGTCGGAGAGGAAGACGCGGCCTCTGTGACTGAGTAATTCCCTGGGAGCTCCGTGGCGAAGGATGATGCGGCGCAGGAGAAACCAGGCGACGTCGCGTGCGGAAGCGCGGGGCAAAGGGGAAGTTTCCACATAGCGTGTAAGATGGTCGATGGCCACGATTACCCAGCGGTTGTCGTCGGATGTGTGTGGCAGAGGTCCATAAATGTCGATGCCGACTCGATGAAAAGCACGTGCTGGGCAAAGCAAATGCTGCAATGGAGCGGTTGAACGACGAGGAGGATCTTTGCGGCGTTGGCAAATGATACAGGAGCGGACATAATGACGGATGAATTGATACATCCCCCGCCAGTGGTAACGAACGCGTAGACGCGCGTATGTCTTAAGTACACCTGCATGCGCGCACGTGGGGTCGTCGTGAAACGCTGCTCAAATATCCGAACGTAGATGCCGAGGGATGACAAGCAACCATTTGCGGCCGTCCGGGAGGTAGTTACGATGGTACAAGAGCCCGTCGCGAATGGAGAAGTGGTGTGCTTGGCGACGTATTGCGCGATTGGTAGTGGGTGGCGATGGGGTGGATAAGAAACTCAGCATGGACACAATACATGGGTCTTTCTGCTGCTCCAGAAGAATGTCCGTCGCAGCACGGGAAGGCTCGTACATAGAGGCCTTCGGGGAGCTAACCTCATCTGTTAGTGGCGAACGAGACAAGGCATCCGCATCCGAGTGTTTTCGGCCAGAACGGTACAACACTCGAATGTCCTACTCCTGTAGTCGAAGCGCCCATCGAGCCAGACGACCGGATGGTTCTTTTAAGGACGACAGCCAGCACAGCGAATGGTGATCAGTTATCACGTCAAATGGGCGGCCATAGAGATACGGACGGAATTTGGTTATGGCCCAAATTATAGCGAGGCATTCTTTTTCTGTTACAGAATAGTTCGATTCTGCTTTAGTGAGTGCACGATTGGCGAAGGCGACGACGTACTCATCGAAGCCAGCCTTTCTCTGAGCGAGAACGGCACCAAGGCCGACGCCACTGGCATCCGTGTGGATTTCAGTAGGAGCGCTTGAGTCGAAATGGCACAGGATTGGAGGAGACGTCAAGAGACGACGCAGCTTTGTGAATGCGGCATCGCAATCCGGTGACCAGGTGGAAAAGTTGTGGCCACCACGAAGAAGCTGCGTTAAAGGTGCTATGATGCTGGCGAAATTGCGGATGAAACGGCGGAAGTACGACGCTAAGCCAATGAAGCTGCGCAGTTCTTTCAAGGTCTGTGGTCGTGGAAACTGGGCAACAGCTTGTAGTTTGGCCGGATCAGGGAGTAGACCTGCTTTCGACACGACATGGCCGAGGAGTACCAGCTGCCGGGCGGCGAAGCGACACTTCTTCAGGTTAAGCCGGAGGCCAGCATCGGTGATGCATTTGAGGACGCGTTCAAGTCAAAGTAAGTGGGAAGGAAAGTCCGGTGGAAAGATAACGATGTCGTCCAGATAACATAGGCATATCTGCCATTTGAGGCCGCGCAATATGTTGTCCATCATTCTTTCAAATGTGGCAGGCGCGTTACACAGGCCAAATGGCATCACGGTGAATTCAAATTAAACCATCAGGTGTAATGAAGGCCGTCTTTGGACGGTCTGACTCAGCCACTGGTACTTGCCAGTACCCGGATCGTAAGTCTAAAGATGAGAAGAATTCGGCGCCTTGTAGGCAGTCTAGTGCGTCGTCAATACGGGGTAGTGGATAAACGTCCTTGCGGGTGATCTTATTGAGGCGCCGGTAGTCCACGCAAAAGCGAATTGTGCCATCTTTCTTTTTGGCCAGCACTACAGGAGAAGCCCAGGGACCATGCGAAGGTTGTATGACACCGCGCTGGAGCATGTCTCCAACATGCTCAGCAATGACGCTACGCTCAGTGGCGGATACACGATACGGCCTGTGGCGTAAGGGCGCATGGTAGCCGGTGTCGATGTGATGGACAACAGTGGAAGTACGGCCTAAGCGAGATTTTTGTAGGTCGAATGACGTGCGAAAGCGGTCAAGGAGATTGACGATCTGGGCGCGCTGACCGGGAGTGAGGTTCGGATCAATACACCTGGAAACTGTAGGGTCACACGGCGGTACCGAAGGAGAAACTTGAAGGGCCATAGCGTCAACCTGAGGCGAAGCCTGGTCGTCAGGCACATCAAAAAGGAAGCTTGGTTCGATTTCGTCAGCATAACCAAGACGCTCATCGTGGAGCAGGCTAGCAGGGCAAGGAAACAGGTTTGAGACATAAAGTGCGCTGGAACCTTGTCGAATGGCAAGAAGGGCAAAAGGAAGCAAGAAGGGATGACGGCGAGCAACAAGCTTAGACGGCGTGAAAAGAACTGTGGAGTCGGGAAAAGCGACGCAGGAAATGGGTACAAGTTCGGCAGAGTATGGAGTAATCTCGGTGTCGGCGGTGACGAACACACGACCGGAAGCGTCGTTAGTATCTTCAAAAGCGTGGTTGCCGAATGGCGACAGAGCGAGTTCCGCACGGGCACAATCAATAACGGCATTATGAGATGGCAGAAAGTCCCATCCTAAAATCATGGCATGGGAGCAGCGAGACAGAATAACGAACTCAACACGGTATAAAGTTCCACTTATAAGAACACGCACGGTACACATCCCTAAGGGTTCAATCGGCGCAGCGCTTGCGGTGCGTAATGAAACGGCAGAATATGGCGTCGCGACTTTTCTTTGTTGAAGACGAAGCTGGTTCGAAATCACTGATATTGCTGCTCCTGTGTCTACAAGCGCATGAACGGCAATATCTTCTGCATAAACTTCAAGGACGCTCGCAGGAAATAAATTAGGGCTTGTGGAGTTCGTTGAGATCGCAGTTCTTGCCTCTGGAACTGCATTCCTTAGTTTTCCTCTCGGATAGCTCCAGGGCGACGGAGAAGCGGCGACAGAGAATGCCGACGGGGTGACGGAGACCGACGGGCATTGAAGGTGCGGGAGGAAGGAAGTGAGGCTTCGAAGTGCTGAGCGGCAAGAGCGGAACGGAACAGAGAGTCGAAGCCGCTGCTTTGCGCCCACGGAGAATCCGAAGGATACCATCCGCGCCGGCGGCAAAACCGTGCTACATGCCCAGACAGGCCACACGACTAACAGATAGGGCGGTTGTCGTGGGTGCGCCATGGACTGACAGCAGTGGGCTGAGACTGGTGGAGATATTGGCGAGGTGGGCGCACGGGCTGCTGTCGCGACCAGTAGCTGCTTGTAGGGGCATATGTTGAGGGTAAGTGCGGAGGTGAAAGAAAGGCGCTGGTAGGTCTGGATTGAATAGCTGCAGACGGGGGCCTTGGATTCGCGACAACGGCAGCGTACGTAAGTGGAACAGGTGTAGGAGGCGGTTGATGAGCAATTGGGACGGCGTTAGTGACTTGTTCCTGTATCACCTGACGGAGATAGGGAGACAAGGGCGACTCTGACGCTTGACTGGCTGGCAGAAAGAGTTGGCGTGCCACTTCTCTTACAAATTGCTTGATTTGGTCGAAGATCTCTGAAATACAAGTAGCACTGACACCGTCACTCAGAGCTGAAAGCGCGATGTCCGGGGCGAGAGCTCGGCGGGTAGAAAGCCGTTGTTTGCGTAGCTCTTCATAGCTCTGGCAAAGCGTCAGCAGGTCGTTGACCGTCTGAGGATTCTTCGCCAAGAGCATTTGGAAGGCGTCATCTTCTATGCCTTTAAAGATGTTCTTGATCTTGTTATCTTCGGTCATATCTGGGTTGATACGCCGGCAAATATCAACTACATCTTCAATGTAGCTGGTAAAGGTTTCGCCCTTTCGTTGGGCACGACAGCGAAGCTGTTGTTCAGCTCGAAGTTTGCGCACAGCAGGGCGACCAAAGTCCTCTTGAAGTGTCGTTCGGAAAGCTGTACAGTTGGTAAAGTCAGCCTCATGGTTCCAGAACCAAAGATGAGCGACGCCGGAAAGGTAGAATGGGACGTACCCAAGCTTGTCAGCTTCAGTCCATTTGTTGTGCGCACTCACTCGGTTGTACAGTGACAGCCAGTCCTCTACGTCATGATAGTCGGTGCCATTGAATATGGGAGGATCCGGTTGGCGTGGCGCGCCAGGACAGATGACCGGAGGCGGTGCCTGGGGTGGATTGGGAGGACTAGTCTCCTCAGGCATGGGAGCTGTGACAGGGATCGTCCGGCTTCGGAGTTCTAGTTTTGCAAAAGGCCCAGCACCTTCCACCAAATGTCGCGAAGCACTTTGGAAGTAAGCGTTCGCGACTAGCACGATAGAGCAACGAGAGGTAACACAGCCGATCGAGCACCGAATCAAGGTTTATCTTCCTCGTCGTCGTTCTCCCTCTTATAGCCACAGCCCCACTGCTCCTTATTTTACAGTACTATATATATATATATATATATATATATATATATATATATATATATATATATATTGTACCGTTATGTTCGACAGTATGTTCGGTTATCTTCCACGTGTCAGCGACGCAAGACTCCTCCTCAACACGCCGCCGGCCCCTTATTACCTCTACCATGCCCCGCCCGACCATTTGACCGCGTCGGCATCGACATCTAAATGTGGGGTGTTGGTCTTCAAGCAGGCTTGGACGTGGCGTTGCAGAAGGCTATCCGAAAGGTAGGTCGGGTTACTGGCCAGCGCGAGCTAGAGCGTCAACAACAACCACACTCATCGTCGTCTTCTTTTCACAGACATCGAAGCGCGGTCATTCGCCTTCAGTACAATATATATATATATATATATATATATATATATATATATATATATATATATATATATGTGGAGAGAGAGAGAGAGAACGGTGAATTAACGATGCGACTTGAGCCCCCAGACTTCGCCCTCACATGTCAGGTATACATCCGGAGCCCCTGTTTGCTGCGCCCCCTCTCGGTGGCAACATGCAACGCCTCAGTCCGGGCCTTCCTCTGAGCCCACTACAAAGCTTTCTAGTCCGCCGTTGTTTAACGTACGGGAACGCAAACGCGAGGAAGGCGTTAAAAGACAGGGTGTCGCCTGGTGCCGCGTGCCGAACGTACCCAAGCGAAGACAATCCATTATCAACCGTCCTGTTGCTATGCGGATGCATCTCGTTAGGTCTACGGGCGCGGGAATCGTAGAACTATCGCAGAAATTGGACGTGCTATGCGCTCATAACTAACGTTTCAGGTACGTTTAGACAAAGCAAAAGCTCATTTCAATAGTTACTGGCGATCAACGAGACTCAGAACGTAGACATCACGAGAATTCACGCTGAAGCGGGAGCCATGGGTGCCGCTATGTTGGAAATCGCTATTTCTTAGCGTGCGTAAGCATTAGATTTCTGTTCTCGCACTGCGCCTCGACCACGACCTACTGTACTACTTACCGGACCAGCGAGCAAAACGCCAGCGCGCTAGTTCTAGGTCATACTTCTGCCACCACGAGCCTTTTGGCGTTTCGAGTTATCGAACCTGCGCCGCGCTTTCGCCGTCGTCTGCTCGCGCCAAACCGTGATGTTTGCGTGCGTATGCACTTAGTACGACAAAGAAAATTACCAAAATCAACACTGCTGCGTGCCTTCATGTAAATCACGACAAGGTAGGACGCCTATATTGAGTTCGCGGTTTACGCACGTGCATGAGAAAAATTAATCAAAGCATGCAGTTTCTAGAAAAGGTGATGCTACCCTTGTGTTACTTGGCGTGCCGAAAATTCAGCTACATGCATTACACTTTTACACGCAAGTGTACGTAAGTTGTACCCATACATTTTATACGTAAGATGTGCCCATACATTTATTTTCGCTTCGTGGCATTTCCTGAATTCATTCGCCACCGGTGTCAAATTTGCATTGCGAGCATGCGAGGCAAGGGTTGCACGACGAATACTTTCAGCAAACATTCGCGCAAATAACTTGTGCCGCAGAAAGAGAGCTGTTTTACCGTTGGTGGCTTATAGGGTACGTTTTCATTAGTTAATTATTCGTCTCTTTCAACGGCCCGACGTCCCGACAACCAAGTTCAGATGGGAAGCATATAGCAGTTACTTGAGATGGTTTTAGGCCAGAATCTACCGTAAAGACTGAATGCAAGATGCATAGCTTCCAATGCTTAATTCGGTCAATTGTACCCTAAGTATACGTTATACAGTCAATTTTTACAGCGGAGCTGTATACCTGTCGTTGGTCGGAAAATTTCGTGGCGTAAACACAAAACGCCATACCCCATACCAGCTGTGCGATAGCTTCGCCGAGCTGGGGGAGAGAGAGCTGAGAGAGAGCGTGAAAGCAGAGTACAGAAATAGCATCGCGCAGCATAGCGGATGCGAGGTGGAGAGGAGGAGTGAGGCATGTGGTAGTGAGCTGCTGCCGACGCCGATCGCGTTTCCCCGCGTTCACGGCGAACGCGCCTGGTGTCCGTGACTGCAGCCGACGCCTCTAGTGGCGGCTCGTCAGGTTTCGACCAGAGAACTGGACACTAGTTGCTTCCGAAAGACTGAAGCGAGAGCTATACTCCGTTTCATACATCAGGTGCAACGCTGTGGAGGCTAGAGATACTTTTTGCAGTGGCTGCGTTCGCCCTTAGAAATAGTTCGGTGTTTATTGACCGATTTTTGTGAAAATGTTCTTAATGTAAGCTCAGTTCTGAACGAAAAAATGAATTTACCCTTAGAAACAAACAAACCACGTACTCACACGGCTGCTTACGCGTTGTTTTAGGTCAATTTGCTTTTCCTTGTTCTTTATTTTTGCAGCCCGTCGCGTCAGACTCACGTGCAAGCTCGCGCGAGAAAACGCCGCTGGCGCGCAGCGAAGCATAGATGGAACGCGCGGAGTGATAAATTTTGGTGAACGTACTTTTTGAGTAGCTTCCAGAGCGTTGCACCTGATGTATGAAACGGAGTATAGGGCAGCTGAAACCAAGCGTCGCAGAAGAGAGCATCCCGCGTTTAGATTGAGGAAAGCAGGGAGTTGGCACAGGCCAAGAAATGAAGAACCGGAGGTTTGTGAACGTGGCCGGTTGGATTCATCGCGATAATACGCAGAACATCGCGAAGAAATCCTGAGCGCCAGCAAACTAAGTCTGTGGTTTGCCACTACTTTATTACGCTTTCCCCAGCTTCCCTGGTATCTGGTGTTTGGGGTAGCAGAGCCACGCATAATTGTTACAGCGAAACTGTATACCTCTGGTTGGTCGGAAAATTTCATGGTGTAAGCACAAAACACCAAGTTAACAATTGAAGGCAAACGGCATATCTTTCTTTGCAATCAGGTATTTCTAAGACTGCCATGGTTTGGCCACGGAAATTAAAGACAACAGAAGAACAGCGTGAATACAACGCTCGACCATGTGTGGTGTTTGATACAGCTTCGCTGGACATTCACGTTCGCTGGGCGGAATGGCGGCTAATTTATGTTATACAGTAAATAAACGATCCTCGGTCGTATCCATTACCCGTGTCGCAAAGTCTGTCACAGAACGACGAGTCATCAATCGGTACAAGCAGGCTCACGGCTAATCTTCAATGAGCGTTTAGAACATTGCGAAGTTTGATGGTGCCCAGACTGGCACGCTGGGCCTTCTGAATTTTATTGTGGACTTTCTTGAACAGTACAATGCACTTTATAGACAATCTCCAGAACCCAAAATAATTGGCAAAGGGTCCCGAACAAATCTAGCAGCATGATAAAAAATTCAGCGCCAGCGTTAATTCTAGTAAGAGCTACAGAAGATATAGCGATATTTCAGTGGTGCGTGGAAAGCTATAGTCCCATGCTCTACCATCCTAGAATTTATAGCTGCGACTGCACGGATCATTATCACATGGAAAGTTGGGTTGCCGTACCCGAGACAGGAGTTCTCCTCTGTGTACGTGCATGAAGCTTATCTGCTATTGCCAGATTAAGAAAAAAATAAATCTTAAATGTCCTCCAAGCCACCGCTTGAAATAATATTTACACAGGGAGGCTCTACTGAAGAGCACATAATAAGGTTCGTTAAGTTCGGTCACGACAAATAAGCCCCTTTCTCACTTGCACGGCCAACGAAACAAAGCAAGAAACGTGCGCAACAGTAGTTATTTGATGAAGAACCGAAAGTTCACCAGTATATATTGGTGCAGTTGCTTCTTGCGTAAAAACGCTTTGAAATGGTGGCTGAAGTGCAGATAAACATTCTCGCTATCACAGACATTGCAATAAATCAAAATATGCCCAAATTGAAGCATGTGCGCGAGTGAAGCACTTGTACAGCGCGCCCGCGAGTGCTGCAACCAAGCTCCCGTCAGTGCTCGGGAGGCGTAACTCGAGCGCCCCCTTAACGGCGAAGTCTGGAACGAGAACCGGCGCAGGCGGCTCCATAGAGAGCCGCCAGCTGAGCAGGTCACTATGTTAGTAGGTCGGGCCATCAACGCGTACGATCTGTCCTGCACCATCTGCACATGCGTGAGGTGCGTGGGCGCCAGCATTCGCGCGCCGGCACGCGTACGTCTAGTTTGGCCTGCACTACGAGTGAGGAGCGAGTGTGACTCACCTGGTCGGGGCTGCTTATAACACCAGACAAGAGCGGATCGCAGTCCCTGTACCAATATATCAACGATAACGCGGCGAGGTCAATTATAACGAAGAAAATGATGACGAAAAATGCGCTGGCCACGACAATCCTGCAACAGTAGATAAAACGTTAGTACAGAGAATGACCACCCGGATATTTGTCAAGGTATACAGCCACCGTAAAAGAACGAGACACATGCCTTTTAGCATCCTTCAAATTTCTCGCCGCCATGAACCGCTGGAACGCCATCTGGTCGAACCCCGTGCGAACCAGGGCATAGGGAAGGCCACCGACCAGGCTGCTCCAGACGTTCTCGTCGGTTGTCAGGTCAAGATTTGTTCTGTATGTCCAGACATTAAGTAAATAAAATAGGAGAGGGAGCGTCATGTGACAACTTTTAAGCCCAGCTTAAGAAAAGGGGGCGGAGGCGGAAGAAGAGAATCCAAGAGGATGTGGCGAATTCTACAATAACGACGGGATGGTTTAACATGAGAGGCAAGCAGTCCTGCCTCACGCCCGGCCTCGGAGTGCGCTTGTCATCAGCGCTCACGCAGGGTCCAGTTTTCTTTTATTGGATAGCAATTATATGGACACTTCAACCGGATTTCTGCCGTCGGCGTCGCCGTCGCCGTGTGGTTCCGTACAGATTCCAAGGGCGATAAAATCGTCGCCGCGCGCCGTATGCGCGAGTGAAAGCGCGCGGGGGAGGCGCGCTATCACGGAGAGCGAACGCACGGCGGAAAGCAAACACGACCATCGCGCGAAAGTCTGTGGGGTATGGGAGGGAGGGAGGAAGGCGGGGCGACGCTGTGCTGCTCCACCAAATGCTTATCTTGCAACCGGGCGCAAGGGGAACTTGCCACTCAATCTCCCACGCGAAAGCATGAAAGCGGGAAGGCAGCGTGGGAGGGAGGGGGGGGGCAGCTTCTCCTTTGCCAACAACTTCTCCTCTGCACTTTGCCCGGCAGTGCCGGTCGCCCACACCGTCTCTTATCTCCACACGGCTCTGACCTTTGTATGCGCTGTGCATTCGCCGCTCAGTGTCCGTTGAAGGGATAGACCGCGCGAACTTGCGCTTGCTGCCGGCGTTTTGACAGTCGTCTGCAGTCATTCAGTGTGATCTATTCATGTTTGCTTTTCGTTCATTCATTTCCGCGAGGAACAACGTACAGCAGCTGCCTAGACTTAACACTGGTGTCACGTTGCCTAACTTGGAGAGTGCAGTTGTTCACTGATACAGAAACCCATGGAAGTGATCATATTCCGACCTATGTGAGGATCGATGGACTAGAACCCACATTGCCCAATATATCTCGCCAAATTGACTGGTCAGTCTTTGAAGATATCGTGGAAGACGCATGCAAGAAACCAATCGCACGCAGGCTAGAAGACATCATTGCCGACGCAATGCACGATTTTACGCGTAGCTTCACACATTCATAAAAGCGTACAGAGTATGACATTGAATTGGAAAGACTTCGTGCACTACGTCGTCGAGCTGAAAGGAGGTACAGGCGCACTAAGTCAATTCTTGACCTCAGAGTAGCTCGGCGAATGCAAAAGAAGATACAGCGCCGGATGGATAAGCTAGAAGATCAAAGATGGAAATGCTTTTGTGAGTCACTGGACCCCCGAAAGCCACTGTCCCGTGTGTGGCGTACCCTAAGGGGTCTTCGCTCATGTCCCCAGCAACGACATCCATTTAACGCCCTTGCTCTCCATCAAAACCGCCGTGAGATAGACGTTGCAGAAGAGTTTTGTGCGAAAGTCGCCGGCGTAACAGTTCTACTCCCTGACATGGTTTTAGGCGACATTCCTGGTTCACGAGATACAAATATGGATGCTCCTTTTTCTATGGAAGAGTTAGAGGCTGCTATGGCGCTATGTAGGTGTTCGTCTTCGCCAGGGCCCGACGGAATCACATATAATGCTATGCGCCACCTACGTGGAGAAGCGCGACGAGAACTGCTCAACCTTTTTAATAGGTCATGGCATGATGGTGTCGTTCCACAGGAATGGAAACGCAGTCGCTTGGTACCGTTGCTAAAAGCAGGAAAGTCACCGCTAGAACTGTCATCATATTGGCGTATAGCACTCGCCAGCTGCGTCGGAAAGCTCATGGAGCGCATGATCCTCATGCGTCTCGAATGGTATCTTGATCACCACAAAATTTACCCTGACTCTATGGCGAGATTTCAACGAGGCCGTTCATCGATTGACAATGTCATCGATCTAGTGTCATCTGTTGAGCAGCAAAAGTTTTGGAAACGATTATCAGTAGCACTCTTTCTTGACGTGAAAGGCGCCTAGGACAACGTTTCCCATCAAGCCATCCTAGACGCACTTTTGACATTGGAACTAGGAGGACGAGTATTTCGATGAATCCAAAGCTACTTGACACAAAGGTCCTTGTTTGTACGCACACAAAATGGTCCGACTACTGACCACTACACATGCCGTGGCGTTCCTCAAGGCGGTGTTCTAAGCCCTATTCTTTTTAACCTCACACTTCTTGGGCTGGCCGATTCCCTACCGGAAACAGTGAGTGTCTCCATCTACGCCGCCGACATCTGCATCTGGGCATCAGCAGTGACTCGCCCGCGGGTTCGTGCAAGGTTACAGAAGGCAGTACACAGGCAACTGGCTATCTTTGCACACAAGGCCTAACCATCTCGACAGAAAAATGTGCGTTAGTCGCTTTTATGCGACAAGCGATGTCTGGTTATCCAGTGTGCATCAATGGCCAGCGTATCTCCTACAAGAGAAATCATCAGTTTTTGGGTGTCTTTGTTGACCGAGACCTCTCCTGGAGCCCTCAGGTTGCCCACTTGAAGAAGAAGCTCACATCTATGGTTCACGTTTTCAAATTCATCGCCGGTAAAACGTGGGGATCATCAGTTAGCTCTATGCTACAGTTGTACCGAGCACTTTTTATCGGCTTCCTACGCTATAGCTCTCCCGTGCTTGCTAAAACATGCAAATCAAATCTTCGAGCCCTTCAGAGCGTGCAAGCACAGGCATTACGTGTTTGCCTCGGCCTTCCGCGGAGCGCCTCAACAGCAGGAACAGTTATCACGGCTCAAGACCATCCGATCACGACTTACATGACCATCGACACGCTTAGGGCCCATATTCGCCACGTTTCACGGATGCAATCAAGCTCTCTTGCCTCCCTGCCAGAACGACGACCACAGGCGTCATTCTCCAACGTGGTCAGCATTCATAGTGCCTCCCTACCATCGGGGTTCACACCCTCGACACGTTCACCGTCAGCGTTGTGGTGTTTAAAACAACCTGAAGTGCGCCTTTACGTTCCAGGAATAAGAAAAAAGATGGACCTGCCTACTTTGGCCTTGAAGCAAGCAGCTCTCGATTGCTTGCACTCTTTCTACTCTGACCGAATCCACATATATACGGATGGCTCTTCCACTCAGACCAGCTCCACCGGCGCAGTGGTTATACCATCACGATCAATAAGCATCACATACAAGACTTCCCACGTGACATCATCGACCGCTTCGGAGCTTGTTGCCCTCCGAGGTGCCATTGATTATATTAACAACCAACCGTCTAATTGGTGGGTAATATGATGTGATTCAAAGGCGGCCCTACAATGTCCTTTGTCAGCTCTCCGTCGCGGGTCCTGCGAACTCGTCTCGGAGATACGAGAAATGCACCACCATACGATCGCAAAAGGACACGACGTTGTGTTTCAGTGGCTGCTGAGTCATTGCGGTATCACCGGCAACGACAACGCCGACGAAGCTGCTAGGAAAGCACACGAAGGAGCAAATCTTGTTTCTGTACCTTTATCGAGGACTGACGCAGCCCAACACCTAAGCAAGCTAGCGCAAACTGTGACATTGGAGAAGTGGCATACAACTGAATTCGCCCAACATTGGTTGCATTCTCTCGACCCATCTATGTAGCTGCGGCTGTTGCCTGGATTTCCTCGAAATGAGGAAACAATGCTGTGCCGCTTACGCTTGGGTGTTGCATTCACCAATGCTTACAGACGGCCAAGCACTGATTAATCGGCTGCTTCAGCGCCCATTCTCTCGGATGGGGAAAATGGCGGCATTGTTTGTGGACATTACTCACAGTTCAGGAGACACTACTTCTTTCACAACTCCGAAGAAGCGCAACAAATGCTCCTTCCCCTTTTATCTGACAATTCCTGAAATACACAAAAAATCTAGTCAGCCTGTTCCGGCACTATTTCAATTGGCCCAGTCCCACCTATTTGAAAAATTTGAAGGTTATATTGAAGTATTCACGGACGCATCTGTACACAGCGACGCGCAAGGCGCTTCTGCAGCTTTCTTCTGCCCTTCGACTGGCATCAGACGGATATTTAGAATACTACATCCCACCTCATCAACAACTGCAGAACTAGCAGCGATTGATGTTGCTCTGAAATACGTACACGAAGAATTAAACGCCTTGAAGGTCGGCATTCTTACAGACTCCCGTGCTGCCCTCAGCAGACTTAGACAAGATGCCGATAGCCCATTGTTGTGCAGTATCCAAGAAACTTCCGGCAAAATTACTTCCTGTGGAGTGTCTCTCATTGCCCAGTGGATACCCTCGCACGTGGGCATCGCTGGAAATGAAGAGGCTGATCGCCTCGCTTCAAGCTGTGCCCACCACGAATGTGACTGCCCTGACATTTCGTGCACGTTTGAAAATGCCCGTCTCCTGATACGCCGACACCTCCTAAAGCAGCACCCAGACCGGCGTGTTGCATACGGATCGTTCCCTCCACGTGTTCATGGTCGAGGCTTGCCCCATCGTGCTAGAGCACTGCTATACAAATTAAGGGTTTGGTCTGTGTTGGTGCGCGAACGCCTATACCGACATAGACGTGTGGACAGCCCGTCGTGTACGTTTTGTGGCTCCTGTGAGACACTTGAACATCTAGTTTTAGAGTGTCCCGCATTCGTTGCGCAGCGCGCATTACTAATTAAGGAGTATAGACTTATGGGGCTGCAATGTGCGACCCTTGACGATTGCCTTTTTCCAAGGGGGAGCGCTGCAAGACGTGACCAGGCCCATCGAGCCCTGCTAAGTTTTCTGAAGGACACTGACTTGGCCTCCCGTTTATAGACGTTATTTCTATTTTTGTTTTGTTTTTGTTTTGTTCTGTCTGTGTCTCCGTCATTTCTTTATTTCCTCTTTTATTTTCTCATATTTTCATTTCCTCTATTCCCTCCTCCTATAGGAGTAGGCAGGCGTTGTGCCCCTCTCGGTGACAGTTGTCAGCTTGCTCCCTCCTTAATCCCGTTGTGTCCTTGTGTGTATATGTGTACAAATCAAATAATAATAATAATAACACGTGTTTGATTGGAATGGCTGATAGCGCCGAGTGTAATGCCTGCGGTGTCGATGAGACTATAGAACACCTACTATGCTAATGTCCATCTTTTCAAAACGAAAGACATGACCTCTGCAACGTTCTCAATAGGCTATATAGAAGACCGTTCACTTTGAGCAAGATCTTGGGACCATGTCCTTGAATATCACAGCTGCAAAAGGCCACAAAAGCGCTGCTGCGATTTTTAAAAACTACAGGACTGAGTGACCGTCTATGACCCGGACTGATTGATCATCAATGATAGAACAGAGATCTGTTGCTACGCCGGCGATATCAACAGTAGACTTTCTATTCTTCTCTTAATCTCTCTCTCCCCTTTTTCCTTCCCACAGTGTAAGGTAGCCAACAGGGCTCAGTCCTGGTTGCCTTTCATTAAATCATTTTCTCTCTCTCTCTCTCTCTGCTATCGCAATCGATGCTTCGCCTTTCGGGCGAAACTGCGACATTTTTTAACAGCGGAGCTGTTTAAGCCAATTGTTCTTGCACCGTGGTCCGTAACGCGCCAACAGAAAATGTGGGCCAATCCTGGCGGTTGTGCAGAAAGGGTCCAAGCGCAATGGCACATACCCCGGTGAACTAGCGAAGCTGAGTCAGGCTAAGTCTAGCTAAGCATGGTTGGGACTACTTAAGCTTACTCAGTCATCGATAACCAATCAATAGCCAATCAATAGATAATCGATTATCGATCAATAATCAATAATTCCGGAGAATGCTGGGGATGACTTGGTAGTGCTTAGCCTAGCCAAAATACGTGGCCAATACGTTGCGATAGCCAATCGATAGCCAATAAATTACTAATCGATCAATAATCAGCAAAATCTAGAGAGTGCTCGGGGGTGACTTGGTAGGGCTTAGCTTAACCCAAATACGTGGCCAATACCTTGCGATAGCCAATCTATAGACAATGAATAGCTAATCGATAAATAATCAATAAATTCCTGAAAATGCTAGGGATATGACATGGTAGTGCTAGACTAGCCCAAATACGCGGGAAATATCTTGCGATAGCCAATCGATAGCTGATCGATCAATAATCAATAAATTCCGGAAAATGCTGGGGATGACTTCTTAGTGCTTAGCCTAGCCCAAAAGCCAGGACTAGCTAGCTGCCCCTCAGCTCTGCTGTCTCTTTAGCATTGCGCCTCCAGTGCAAGCTACGCTAAGTTTTTTCATTGCGACAGCAATTATATGGACACTCTAGGCGAATTTCAGCCGTGGTCGTCCTTGCCGTCGCCGTGAGGTTCCGTATAAAGTCCACTGGTGATAAAATGCTCGCCGGCCGCCGTATTATGTATGTGCGAGTGAAAGCGTGCGAGGGTCAGCCGGCATTCACTGCTCGCGCACACATGGGCGTGAAAGCGGGAAGGAAGCGCCAGGCTTCCAGTCGCGCTTCACGCTCCGGAGGGAGGGTAGGGAGGTGGAGGGGCCGCGCGCTCCCACCGAGCCGGAAGGCTCCGGGGGGAAGGGGTACGTTCAGTGCCGCGAGCGTCCGCCTGCGCGGCTGTATCTTGAAAGCCATCTGCGCCGGGAGCAGAGTCCGCCCTCCCTGTGTTTCGCGGCTAAGATCGCGTTGATGCGAGTGCCGGCACGAAGTTAAATTCGCTTGCTGCGAGTTTCCGCGGTCATCGAGTGAGATGCGGTCATGTTTGCTTGTGCGCGCGTGACACCATGCTTTTTAATTTAGGTAGTGCGCCTACGCTTACAATCAGCATAGACATTTGGGCTTGTTGATGTGTCTCGTGTCTCCGTTCTTCTTCTACGTCCGTGTGTTGTTGTTTTTTTTTGTGCTACAAGAAGAAAATCTCCAAATATGTTTACATGTTTTACGACCGATAATACCACTATCCTTACGTTGTATAAATATCCACTAGTTTTCTATCACAATCGATGCTTCGCCTTTCGGGATCAAACTGCGACTTTTAAAAAATTATCCGGCTAGATAAAATACTGAGAGTACAACGCGCTCAACAGCCAGCAGGAACGGAGAAAGGAAGGAGCGCCTTCAGAGAAGGTTGGCTTGAGAGCGCTGGGCGCGCTCATTCCTAATCTTCTTTCCTTCCTCCAAGTTTTCAGGTATATGGAAAACGGCAAAGCATGATAGCTTGCATTATCTCCAACGGAACCTGTATCAATATGCTGTCAGAAGCACACTGCTAGAGACACGTACAAATTTTCAATCACAATTTTTCTTTTTTTTTGTATTAGTTTAGTGCCATTTTTTGAGTCACCGTGATTTCATAATCAAGCATACTGATCATTATCAATATCGTAGGCTTAGCGTTCGCTTCAAATATTACTATTACTTGGAACTGTGTATGACTTGCATCGGTCGGCGCACTCACTCATGAGTGCACTCACTCACACTCACTCGCACTCATTTCAAAGGCGTGATTGCGAGTGCGAGTGAGTGCTAGTGAGTGTGAGTGGAGGTGAGTGCGAGTGCGAGTGAGTGCCAGTGGGTGTGAGTGCAGGTGAGTGCGAGTGAGTGCCAGTTATTGTGAGTGGAGGTGAGTGCGAGCGCGAGTGAGTGCCAGTGGGTGTGAGTGCAGGTGAGTGCGAGTGAGTGCCAGTTATTGTGAGTGGAGGTGAGTGCGAGTGAGTGCCAGTGGGTGTGAGTGCAGGTGAGTGCGAGTGAGTGCCAGTTATTGTGAGTGGAGGTGAGTGCGAGTGCGAGTGAGTGCCAGTGGGTGTGAGTGCAGGTGAGTGCGAGTGAGTGCCAGTTATTGTGAGTGGAGGTGAGTGCGAGCGCGAGTGAGTGCCAGTGGGTGTGAGTGCAGGTGAGTGCGAGTGAGTGCCAGTTATTGTGAGTGGAGGTGAGTGCGAGTGCGAGTGAGTGCCAGTGAATGTCAGTGGAGGTGAGTGCGAGTGCGAGGGAGTGCCAGTGAGTGTGAGTGCAGGTGAGTGCGAGTGAGTGCCAGTTATTGTGAGTGGAGGTGAGTGCGAGCGCGAGTGAGTGCCAGTGGGTGTGAGTGCAGGTGAGTGCGAGTGAGTGCCAGTTATTGTGAGTGGAGGGGAGTGCGAGTGCGAGTGAGTGCCAGTGAATGTCAGTGGAGGTGAGTGCGAGTGCGAGGGAGTGCCAGTGGGTGTGAGTGCAGGTGAGTGCGAGTGAGTGCCAGTTATTGTGAGTGGAGGTGAGTGCGAGTGCGAGTGAGTGCCAGTGAATGTCAGTGGAGGTGAGTGCGAGTGCGAGGGAGTGCCAGTGGGTGTGAGTGCAGGTGAGTGCGAGTGAGTGCCAGTTATTGTGAGTGGAGGTGAGTGCGAGCGCGAGTGAGTGCCAGTGGGTGTGAGTGCAGGTGAGTGCGAGTGAGTGCCAGTTATTG
Source organism: Dermacentor silvarum (assembly GCF_013339745.2). NCBI lineage: Eukaryota > Metazoa > Arthropoda > Arachnida > Ixodida > Ixodidae > Dermacentor > Dermacentor silvarum. Next base: position 200,276,449 of record NC_051157.2, on the reverse strand, counting down.
TGAGTGGAGGTGAGTGCGAGTGCGAGTGAGTGCCAGTGAATGTCAGTGGAGGTGAGTGCGAGTGCGAGGGAGTGCCAGTGGGTGTGAGTGCAGGTGAGTGCGAGTGAGTGCCAGTTATTGTGAGTGGAGGTGAGTGCGAGTGCGAGTGAGTGCCAGTGAATGTCAGTGGAGGTGAGTGCGAGTGCGAGGGAGTGCCAGTGGGTGTGAGTGCAGGTGAGTGCGAGTGAGTGCCAGTTATTGTGAGTGGAGGTGAGTGCGAGTGCGAGTGAGTGCCAGTGAATGTCAGTGGAGGTGAGTGCGAGTGCGAGGGAGTGCCAGTGGGTGTGAGTGCAGGTGAGTGCGAGTGAGTGCCAGTTATTGTGAGTGGAGGTGAGTGCGAGTGCGAGTGAGTGCCAGTGAATGTCAGTGGAGGTGAGTGCGAGTGCGAGGGAGTGCCAGTGGGTGTGAGTGCAGGTGAGTGCGAGTGAGTGCCAGTTATTGTGAGTGGAGGTGAGTGCGAGTGCGAGTGAGTGCCAGTGAATGTCAGTGGAGGTGAGTGCGAGTGCGAGGGAGTGCCAGTGAGTGTGAGTGCAGGTGAGTGCGAGTGCGAGTGAGTGCCTCTGTGTGTGAGTGGAGGTGAGTGCGAGTGCGAGTGAGTGCCGGTGAGTGTGAGTGCAGGTGTGAGCCAGTGAGTGTGAGGGGAGTTGACGCGAGTGCCAGTGAGTGCGAGTGGAAGTGAGTGCGAGTGAGTGCCAGTGAGTGTGAGTGGAGGTGAGTGCGAGTGAGTGCCGGTGAATGTGAGTGGAGGTGAGGGCCAATGAATGTGAGTGGAAGTGAGTGTGAACATGGTGAGTGCCTGTGAGTGTGAGTGGAGTTGAGAATGAACGTGACTGAGTACCGTGAATGTGAACGTGGTCAGTGCTTCTGGATGTATGGAGGTGAGTGTTAACGTGAGTCTGAATGCAGGTGAACACGAGTGAGTGCTTGTGAGTGGAAGTGAGTGTAAACGTGGTGAGTGCTTGAACGATAAGCAGAGGTGATATCGGTTCACCTTGGTTGCGTAAAAATGGAGGCACGTTGTGTGTACAAGCTCACTCGCGGTGATGACTTATCGCGCTAGCAGAATGTGCACACCAAGATAGAAACAACTCACTAAGGTGGTAATAATCTAAGGGTCAAGCCTGAGTGAGACAATGTATAATGAATTGAGTGGATATATTGTATTGCGATAGAAATTATGTGGAAACTCCAAGCGAACTTCTGCCGTGGTCGTAGACGTCGTTGTAAGGTTCCGTATAAAGTCCAAACACGGTAACATCGTCGCCGCGTGGCGGCGGTATGATGCGTGTGCGAGTGAACGCTTGCAAGGTGTCAGCCGACGCTTGCTGCTCAATCTCGCGCGCGCGAGGGCAAGGGCGGGGCGGAAGCGCGCTACTTCTGTCGCGCTTCAGGCACGGGGGGGGGGGGGGGGGGTCGGTTTACTCTGGCGGCGGCCGCGTGGGCGTCGTATCTCGAAAGCGATCTGCGACGTGGAAAAAGGGCGCGCCCGCGCGGGCCTCCTCGTCAAAGCCATTTGCGACGTGCACAATGTTCAACTAAAGCCGGTAACTTCGCATGCGCTGCGTTTTTGACGTTTCGTTCGCTTTGAAGCGAGAGGCGGCACGAACGTCAATTTGCTCGCGGCTATAGCTGCGCATCCTCACTCCAGCGTTCTGACAGCGAGTTTTGACAGCGAGAGGTCATCGAGCGAGATGTGTTCATGTTTATCTGTGCGCGCGTGACACCGTGCTTGTCTATTTAGTTAGTAGGCGAATGTTTACAAGTTTATACGGTCCATTAAACTATTATCCTTGCTTCGTATAGCTATACTAATTTGCTATCACTATCGAAGCTTCGCCTTTCGGGCGAAACTGTGACCTTTTCTTTAATACGCCAGGGAATATGTAAGGTCTGGAGCGCTGATGGCAGACATATCCAAATCATGACCGGCAAATTGCCATGACTTCCACTGAGTGAAGACGCTTAATACCGTGTGATTTGCTACACCTTCGCTGGTCATCCGCCTTCAGAGGGTGGAATGGCTCCTCATTTTGTTCTTCCTTCCCTCTTAAACGTACACGTACAGGCTCCTTATATAAACAGGCAGAGCGGAAGAGGGACTAGCCAAGTTAGCACCGAGTAACAGACACGCACGCTCGCATACATGGAGAAAAAGCGAAGATGCAGTGACAGATACCGCTTTGTTCTCCCTTTTGTGTGTGTTTGTTTAGGCGTAAAGTGGCTGACTAAGTATACGGACAGTCAATCTCTCCCTCTGTTTCCCGCTCTCTTGGCTACGTCGTCATAGCGACCGAAGGGGTGTTTAACGAGCATGAGTGGCAAGCATGCACACGTCTAATGTCAATGACAGAGAGATGTGCAGAGAGAGGTAGGGGCTGTAACGGTGTTTATTAAAAACAGTGAAGTGACCAGCGTTGAACGTCGGCAAAGCGAGATTTGGGTCATCGTCTTTTTCACTTAAGTCGCGCAGCTCCAGCAGCGCCACTATTGCTCTCTTCGTCATTACTATGGCCCCACGAGAAACAAAACTAAATAGCCATCTTGACGACTCGGGCTGACGTGCACGCCGCTGGAACTCGACTATAGTACTTTGCCGGTGATCGTAGGCGTAGCAAGAGAGGGGTCTAGCTAGGGGGGGGGAGGGGTAAGGGAGGAGGGGTTCAACTCCCGACCCATCCCAAAAGTTTTGCACTACTTTGTATGCATATATATTCACGCACACATGTAGACACACACACTCGTATAGGAGGGTGCTACATGACATGTTCATAGACTCTGACCAAGATATATCGGTGAGCTGGAGCTCCGGACGCTATCATAACGTTTTCCCAAACTCCGCGCCCCGGAGATGACATCCTGTGTAGATGAAATGGTCAACAGCTCAATCACTGCTGTTTCCGTTTATTTTTTTACTAGAAGCTAGAGTTGTTCGCGTCTAACCGTGCTTGCCACATTCCAACTGCCCGTGACTATGTTTCCACCCCGAGGACAGGCTTCTGGGAAGCTGCGGCCAGGTCACACTATCGCCTAGGGGCCGAGACAGCGTCATCTAAGTGATGGATATTCCACCTCTGGCAGTCCAGTCGACGTGAGATGGTGCTTCGGGGAAATCGACTGCATTTTTAAAGGGGCCTGATGCCGAGCCGCGTATTAAAATAACCTTGTCCATTTGGCAGCAGCAGCAGCGGAATACAGACGGCCATCTAACGCGGCTCTGCAACCTTTTACAGATTTTTCCCTGCTGCGCGCCTACCCGCTTGAGACCATCTTTTCGACCTGAAGACAGGACTGCCGGACCACTTGGATGGAAGGAGCATGCGCACGATTATCTGCTATTCCTCGTGCCTAAAGACTGCTTCATCTACCTGGCGCCTGGCTTATCCTTCACCGTGAATCACGTGCATCCTGCAGACACGTCACAAGGGTCTCTTTCTGGTGCTACTTATGTGGGTTGCGGTGCGGTTTCCTGGTAATTTGGCAGCAGCAGCAGCGGAATACAGACGGCCATCTAACGCGGCTCTGCAACCTTTTACAGGTTTGTGCTTCTTACACATGGTCTTTTTCTGTTAACCGTCCACACTTCGGTAGAACTTTTCTTGTTGTTGCTGCTGCTGCTGCCATTGAACAGCCTCTGTGATTGAAACGTGTGCCATCCTTTCTTGCATTTCAATAATTACTGATTGCTATACGTCGTAATGGGTCCTTCAAGTGAAACAGAGTGTGGCAAGTGTTGCGGTGCCTTTAAGGACGAGGACCCATTTATGGAATGCTCTGAGTGTTCAGCCTATAATCATATTGGGACTGTATGCTCCGGAGTTTCTGAGGGCACGTATCGATCTAAAGGGGAAGACTATAGGAAGTCTTGGAGATGCTTGTCATGTCGTAAAGGCAAGGCAGGACGAGAGCTCAGTCTGTGCCAAAGGAAACCGATGGCAAAATAGCCACGATGCTGGTCGAGATAAGCAGGAAAACTTGATGAACTTGCTGCCCCTCAAGCAAACTGTAAACGATATTGAGGAATCGATGAGTGTGTTATCAACCAAATATGACAAAATTCTTGAGACCGTTGCGAAGCATGACAATGAACTAAAGGCACTCAAGAACAGAGTTTGCAAACTAGAGGAGCCAAACCTGAGTGCAGAATTGCTTTCAGTGCGCTCCTCGGTAAATGAACTTGAGTACCACAGCAGAAAACTAAATATTGAGGTTCACGGTGTTAAACAAGACAGCAACGAGTGTCTTATAGATAAAATGAATGCCATTGCATCGAAACTGCAACTTGCCCCTTTGACTGAACAAACTGTTACCTCGATTCACCGGCTTCAGACCAGAAGCGAAAAGCCTCCCGGCATTATCATACGCTTTTCAAACCAGTCAACAAGGGAACAATGGCTGAACAAAAAGAAGGCTTTGTCAGTTGCTCAACAGTGGAATGTTTATTACGGAAAACCTGACTGCGCAGAATCGAATGCTCCTAAAAGCTGCGAAAGAATGGGCGCGCGTAAATAATTTCCGCTTTGCATGGCACCGCGCTGGAAAAGTGTTTATAAGAAGAGTGAGGGCGATCGCGCACACTTGATAAAGTCGCCTGCAGGATCTGGATAAGATCGTTTCTCGAGCTTAGGAGCGTAAGTAAGTTGTAGATAAAATGATGTTGGGACACTCGAACAAAATGTTTTTGTCAGATCTTCATGACAATGTAAGCTCACAAAGCGGTGGATCGATTAGTTGCATACATATCAACTGCCAGTCGGTGAAAAATAAAAAAGATGAACTTGACATTTTCTTCAGCAGCCTAAACTTTCGTTTTCATTTCATAATGCTTTCTGAAACGTGGTACAGTGATTGTACGGTCCCCTGGTGTCTGCCAAGGTACGAGTGCTTTACACGATCAAGAATGAATTCGCGCGGTGGCGGGGTTAGCTTAATTGTGTGCGATTCATTTAAAGTCAACTGTGTTCAAGAATTCTCTTGTGTTAACGATGACTATGAGGTATTGTCTGTGTTACATGCGCGCACTGTTTACTCTGTTGTCTACAGACCGCCGCGAGGCAATCTCCAAGGCTTTTTTCTCTTTTTCGAGAAACTCTTAAAATACATTGTTGAATTACAGTATAAATTCATTTGTGGTGGCGATTTCAATATAAACATGCTGGTTGATTGCAATATCACACGTCGACTTTGAATTGCTTTTGAAAATGTATGGGTGTTCCAATGTTATCAACACTCCTACCAGAATTACCTGCGATACGTCCACATGCCTTGACTTGTTTATTACTAACTACGGATCAAATAGTATTAAATGTGGCACTATTTCATACAGCTTGAGTGATCACATGCCGGTATTCTTCACTGTCAAACGGAAAGATAAAAGACCACCAGAACGAGTCTGCTTCTCGCAAATTATAACTGAAGAACGTCTAGTGCGTTTTCGCGATGACTTACGTGACGTAGTCTGGGATAGTGTTATTGCTGCTACAAGTGCTGATAGCGCCTACGGTGCTTTTCTGGAAACGTTCCTCTCCTATTATGATAAACATTTTCCTTCCCGTCCTAAAGTATCTGCACCATCAAGGATACGTAAACCCTGGGTAACTATTCAATTATTTAAAAAGATAAAAGAGAAAGCAAGATTATTCAATAAATTCCTCATATCTCGGGATCCTGATGATTTAAGAGTGTTTAAAACATTTCGCAATGGCTTAACTAAGGAATTACGTGCTGCTAAAACTACGTTTTATAAGCAATCCTTCGCAACGTGCAGCCAAGATAGCAATAAGATATGGCACTGGCTTAATTCTTTGCTAAATAGAGTGCCCAATTCAGCGGCAGGGTTGCGTATAATCTCTGATGGAAAGGAAATACCTGACACGAAGTTGGCCGACTGTTTTAATGATTTTTTTTCTAATTTACTTGAATGCAATGTGAATGACAACGCATGCCGTTTCATTAAAACGAACTGTGTGCATTCAATTCTTTTGCGTCCCACAACCACTTCAGAAGTAAATTTACTGTTTTCCGCACTAAATAATAGCAACTCCTGCGATGCTGATAACATTAAAATCAAGCCTGTGAAATTTGTAATAGACATAATTGCTCCAGTACTAGCACATATTTATAATATCTGCCTTTCTACCGGTGTATTCCCGTATAAAATGCAGATGGCAAAAGTAGTTGCACTGTTCAAGAAAGGCGACAAAACTGCCCTATCTAATTATAGACCTGTGTCTATTCTCCCTATATTTTCGAAGTGTTTAGAAAAAATTATTTTTTGCAGAATATCAGACTTTCTGGACAAGCACAATTTGATAACTAAGCATCAGTATGCTTTCCGGAAAAATATGTCAACGCAGCTAGCTTTGCTTGAACTGAAAGAACTAATTCTAAATAATTTTGAGGAACGTTTGTTAACATTGGGAGTATTTGTCGACTTTTCAAAGGCTTTCGATTCTATAAATCATGATCTCTTGCTTAGTAAGTTAAATCACTATGGTATACGCGGCATTGCACTTGACTTGATTAGGTCATATCTTGGTCACAGACAGCAGTTTGTACAAGTAAATAGCTTTAAATCTGAAGTTCACTCGGTCAAGGTAGGTGTACCCCAGGGCAGTATTTTAGGGCCCCTTCTATTTAATATATTTATTAACGATTTAGTAAACATTGATGTTGATACACGTTACGTAATCTATGCTGATGATGCCACGTTATTCTTTTCATCTAACCGCTCTGCCGAATTGATTACAAGAGCTAATGCAGTTTTGAATAAACTGTACGCATGGTCACTTGATAACGGTTTGACTATTAATTCGCAAAAAACTAAGGCGGTGTTATTTCGCGCCAAGAACACGCAAATCACTCTCGAGGAAGATTTGCTAATGAACAATTCTAAAATTGAACTTGTTAATTCGATGAAATCGCTAGGTGTATTTTTTGACCATACTATGACCTGGCATAGCCATATAGATTTTCTTGCTAGTAAGCTTTCACAAATCACTGGAATTTTTATTCCTTGAACTATCTTCCCTACTCCATTAAATGCATGATATATAATTCACTTTTTCTCAGCCATTTAATTATTGTTGTCTTGTCTGGGCTACCACTTCGGAAACAAATATCAACAGGTTGTACATACTTCAAAAGAAGGCTCTTCGCGCTATTTGTAATAAACCATATGATTTCCCTTCAGCTTATTTATTTCATAAACTTAAGACACCGAAAGTACAGGCCCTTTTAAAGTATCGTCTAGTGCTTGCGTATAAAAATGAACAGAAAAGAAACATAAACCACATTACTTTTATGGCTAACTTGAAGCTAAACGAAACCCCATACAGTACAAGAAAGCCAGAGTACTGGCACGTACCACAATCGCGCACTAAATATGGATCACAAATGCTGCGCTCCAGGCTACCTCGCTTACTAAATGATCTTATTGTTAACAAAATTGATATTGTGTCTTGTTCTCTTCCCAATATTCTTGACTTTTTCTCTCATATGTGAGTTGTACATTGCCTATATGTTTATCAAGTGCAGTGAGATTTTGTGAGGTTTTGCACAAAATCTCTTACTTTTGTTTCTGTTTTCTTTTTTTTTTTCTCGCCCGGTTTGCGATCTCGTATGCATGATATGTTGTAGTGCTTCAATTGTAAGTACTTGAGAAAACTGTATTTCCGCTCTGCTGCTCCTTATTATTTTACGGGTTTTGGGGGCTGGTCAAGCTGCTACGAGCAGCTTTTTTCCCCACTTTACCCCCGCAAGGCTGTATTTACTTTTTTGTGGAAATAAAGCATACATACATATCCATGTTACCGCTTTTGCGATTCCATTATTACCACTGTCGATACTATTGCTTTATTTTAGCGCTAAGGCCAGTTACTTTTGTGCTTCAATGCATAAAACAGCGTTTTGCTCAAAAAGTTAACTGGAACGCCCATGCATTTCGTCAGACACTGAAAATTAATATCTCGAAACTGGTTTAGTCCTGAGAATTCGTTTCAAGTGGATACACTTTGCGAACTCAGCGGCTATAATTCGTAGATTTAAAGATGTGCCATAAAATAATTAATTAAAAATTAATTAGCGTAATTATGTTCAATATTCAATTAGGCGTTTTGATCATCCAATAGGCCATCCATGTCATAATTAGCTTGGAACTACATTAAACATTTAGCCTCCTTCGAGCGTCGTCGCATTAATGTGAACACAAGAAATCCAGAGATATGGTCAATTCCATACTTCAGAACACTCTATAAGCATCAGTCTTTAATACATAACCTACCATTCACTTTGAACAAATACAAAAATGTCGATAATTTCAGTAAGAAAGAACTCAGCTCATACTTTGGTCGCTTGTAATGTATCTGATTTGATTATTAGTCTGCCTTCGTGTATGATTCTGAGTATATAATGTGCAACCTGTTTAGTTTTCTTAGCAAATGTTAATATTGTAGATGTTACGTTAATAAAGAAATTCAGGAAAATCTTCATGTATTGCCAAGAAATGAATTTTGGAACTCAGATGTCGAATAACCTCCATGGCTGCTTACTCGTCCAAAAATCGAATTGTCAGTAGATGGCATATTCAGAAAAAGAGACATGTGCATTCAAGCTGCTCAACAACTAGCACTTTACCAGATTTATATGCGGTATTCAGGATACGTACACGTCTATACAGATGGCTCCAGTACAGCAACCTCGTCAGCTTCAGCATTCTATATACCGCGCCTCAATAAACACGAATCGTTTAAGTTATCTCGTGCGACGTCGTCCACAACGGCTGAACTGTTCGCAATCCTATGTGCGTTAAAATTTATAACTTCAGTACGAGATGCGCAAAAATGGGTAATTTTCAGCGATTCACAGGCGGCACTCATATCACTCTGCAGCACAAAATCAAAAACAATCAGTGATAGTATAATATATGAAACACTTAGAGACCTCACGAAGGCAAGCCAAGAGAAGCATGAAATAAGATTCTAGTGGATACCTGGACATTGTAACATTCCTGGCAACACAGCAGCCGATGAAGCAGCACGACAAGCACACCTCAAAGATGATGCAATTTCGCTCCCAATATCAAAAAATTAATTACGCTGTATCATAAGGGCAACATCTTTTAAAATGTGTAGAAATACGTGGTTTGACCAGAATTCGAAGAGCTCTGATTTATACCATATTGATCCGCTTATTGAATTCAAATTTCCGTTGTCATTAGACAGAAATATGGAAACCCTTATTCATCGCTTACGACTAGGCACTGCCTACACAAAACATTTCTTACATAGAATTGGCCGTGCGGAAACCCCCGAATGTGATTGTGGATTTGTAGATGAAGATGTATATCACCTCCTTTTAGATTGTCCACATCACGACACACCAAGACGCCGACTTAAATCAACTTTATTGGCATTAGACCGCAGATCTTTCAGTTTAAGGTAACTTTTGGGCCCTTGGTCAACAACGGCCTTGCAAAAGAGCGCTCTAAAAGCGTTAACAACATTTCTTGAAGAGAGCGGCATTGTTGGCCGTTATTAACGCTTGTAATGTTTCTTTTATTTCAATGTAGCTGTGTATGTGTTTGTGGATTATGATTGTGTTGTATGTATGATTGATTGCATGTGTTGAGATTATGATTTGTGGATTTGTGATTTATGTTGATATTCTGTGCTGACTATATGTGAAAATATGACTATATGTGACTATATGTAAAAATGCATGTACACGATGTGTGCACCACCCGCTGACTAGAGACTGTATTGTAAGGTGCCATTATTGTTTATATTCTTGAGACTTTTTTCTACAGTGCAGTGGAGTGATTGAACTTCTACATTGTATGTAGCACTTTTTTTTTCCTCACCGTGTTGCTGTGCAAACGTTGTTTATATGAGAAGGCTATTTTAAACCCTGTATGTTGTAGGTTAGACGTATTCAAGAGTTGGGGAGTAGCCGGCGCCTTACTTGTGCGTCAACATCTCCTCATATCATATCAATAAAAAAAATTTCAGTGTCATGCTATGTTGTATAGTTGGCGTTGCGTTGTTTTGTGTAGCTAGTATTGCTATTGTAGTGTTGTTTAAAATGCATTCTGTTAAAACTTTTTCCAATTCTGTTAACCCGCCGTGACGAAAATATTCTTTGTCTTTCTGTTCATAGCTATTTCGTCCATGAGGAATTCCAGCGATAGCTGAAAATATATGTGAATTATTGTACATGTGGACACACTGTTTGCTGTACTGTTACCTTGCCTGGTCTTTTGGGTCACGTGAAGCTACGTATGTAGCTTTTAGTCCAAAATGACCGCCCAGCATGTAAACTGGAGATAAATTGATATCGTTCGATTGATTTCGTCGGACACTTTGAAAATTATTATTTCGAAACTGGTTTAGTCCTCAGAATTGGTTCCAAGTGGATACGCCTTGCGAACTCAGCGGCTATAATTCGTAGATTGAAAGACGTGCCGTAAAATAATTAATTAAAAAGTTAATTAGCGTAATTATCTTAATTCTTCAATTAGGTGGTTTGATTTCTCGTGGAAGTAATGGCCGCCACATTGAGTAGCTTAGGTCAAGGATTATAATTGTGCTATCTGCCACAGGCAATTTTTAAAAATTTGGTTCAGCTAAAATAAAACACCCTGTATATTTGCATGTTAAATGACACCATAGGACCACATCGTACAAATCAAGGTAAGTGCATGCGCAACAGCGCAAAAATAGCCGCACAGTCAATGGGCCGGATCACTGATGTTCCCGTGGGAGAAACAAAGATTTCGGCATTTTATTGCTTATATACTGCAGCTGATTAAACCTAGAGAAGGTGAGGCTGACAGATGCGGTACAATCTGTAAGCAAAAAAAATATTTTTTTTTTACAGGCCGAGCCTGGTCATGCACACGCGGGCCCTAGCTAAGCGTAGTAATAAACGCCCGGGCCCGGGCCGGCCAGGGCTCAGTAACACGGGCCCGAGTCGGGCCCGGGCTTTGTATTATGGGCCCGGGCTGGGATCGGGCCTCGTAAAGCGGGCCCGGGCCGGGCTCGTGCCGAAAAATCCGGCCCGTGCAGTGCTCCCTATTACGACGAGACTACAGAAGTGGCATTCAAAATGGAGAACGGCAGCTTGTCTCGCCGACTACGCACGACGGTGCTGCCTCCCCGGGAAAGCGGAAGGAAACTAGCCACGCACGACAGAGACATGGGCGACGTGGGTCGCACAGTGGTAAATATTTGACAAAGCTTTATTATTGAGATAACAATTATACAGACACTCCAAGCGTATTTCTGCCGTCGGCGTCACCGTCGCCGTGAGGTTCCGAAACTGCAACTCTATCTACGAGAGAACTTACTGATCTTGAAAATGGCGCCTATTGATAATTAATTTACTCAGAATACATATCTAAGTGATGACACGTATGATGTTTTGCTTAGAATGAAGCGATTTTACATCAAATGCGGGACCTGAGTTTTTCTTACGGAGCTGAAAATTGCATGGTAGCCCTGAAATAAACGGCTTCGCTGTAAAACAAATGTCTATAGGGACCGAGATTAGGTCCACTATAACAATGTGTGAGCCAGCGAGCGAAATACCTGAAAAAAAAAAAACGTTCGGACGCTAAGCAGGAGCCGAGCGCTGTCACCGAATTTGTTGTGATACCAGCAATATGCGCCGTGACGAGGGCCCGAACGGGAGCTGGACCGAGAAGGGAATCTTGAACGGTAATCGCGGTCGCGCTGACGACGTTGTGGCGATGATCGTAGTGCCGTAATGGTACCTCCAAGTTAGTGAATTATTTGCTCAAGGTGAGACTGCCGATTTTCTAGGTGGGACAGTGGAACGGTCGTTGTTGACACAGTACCTCTTGTTGAATAGTCAGCGATGCGTTCGGCCACTGTGCATGATTGTCGAGGGACATGTCTTCAGGTGTGGTAGCCAAGGCGACCACCAGATCCTGCGGCAGGCGCTGAAGGAACAGTTCACGCAGAAGCGGGCTGCTTGCATCAGCCAACAGTCAGGGAGAAGCCGCCGCATACGACGAAGACGTTCCGGCGGTCGACGAGCTGCTCTTCGTTGAGAAGCTGTGGGAGGCGCCTGCGAGCAGACACGGACTTGCGTTGCAGTACCTTCGTTTTCAAGTGGGCATAGGGGTGGTGTCGTGGGGTTCGTCCACAACGTCTTGGAACTCCTCAACCACCTCTGTAGAGACTGCCGAGAAAGCGTGCAGGAACCTCGCACGCTGCGAGATAATGCGCCGATCGCCTCCACCTGAGAAAGCCTGGCTGTAGGATTATGTGGCCAAAAGGACGGCAGGAGCATCTGAACAGTGGCGAGGCCCTCTGCGCTGGTCGTCGGTCTCTCGTTGGTGGCATCGTCCATGAGGTGGCGTTCGCCGTGCGATCACGTGCTGGTTACCACGTGATAGGTACCGAGGTTAGGTCCACTACAAAAATGTGTGAGTCAGCGAGCGAAAGACCTGAGAACCTTTCGGACCGATGGCAGGCGCCGAAGAAGCTCTTTTGTTAAACTTGTTGCATTTTCTTCTAACCTCGCAGCTCCCACCACGAGGCACGACACTTACGCGCCGGAGCACGCCAATATAAAAAGGCGGCCCTGGAGGATGACGAGGGCTGCTAGATAGACATCTAACATTAGTATGTCTACTTTAATTCATTGGATAATTTCAACTTCTAACTCACACATACTTTTGCCTCAAGTTTTGTGGCCCCGTCTTATCCGTTTCCCCGACGGCTTCTAGGCCAATCCCCCGTGGTGGCAAAGGGCCATAATAGTGGAAGCAAGTGAGGAATCATTTTCCGTGATGGTTTGGATGGCTGCTACCTTCTCTTAGATAATTTGTCCACATGATTGTCCACGTGATGTAGAGAGCTGATGATGCGGCATGCCCTATTGAAGAACGGTACACTGGGCTCTACGTGTGCGTTATCCCCAACATCGCGCTCAGGAGGTCAAAGTGAAACTAAATGCACAAGATATTTTCTGCAGAAAATGTCACAAAAACCATTCATGCGTTAGACAATCAAGAACACTGGTCAGAAGTGAAATGATTGATTCTCAAGAATCCTATGACGTTTCTAGCTTTGATTTCTGAGAAAATTCAAGACACCTCTGAGCCACTTGCATCAATATATTGTTCGTTTTCTTTCCATATATGTTTGCACCTCTTTATAACTTGTCATATTCACGGTCCTCAAAGTCAAAGGAACAGTAATGTTAACGCAAACTTTGTGTGTCCACCAAAACACATGAACTGCCTGTGCAAGCGTATTTTGGAATTACATTGCCATTTTTAACAAAAAAAATGTCACAGTTTCGCCCTAAGGGCGAAGCAATGAATGCGATACCAACACAGCAATGTCATACGAAGTAAGGTGAGCGGCTTTGGTAGCAATATGAATTGTAGTAAACATGAGCTGATTAAGTAAGCAGGTGTGCTGCGGCGTAAGTAGACCGACATGAAGAGAGACTCGATGACCACGAGAAGGCGCGTGTGAAAAGGTGGTGTTGATGAGAAGCGCTTCCCGTGGGCAGCGCGTGCGAAGGGACACACCTGTAGCGCTGCACTGCCGATCCGGGCAGCATTGCGTGTGTAGCGTGCGTTGGAAAATGTGGCCCGACTATTACGAACTGAATGAACAAGCGTGGTGTGAGCGCGCACAAACACGAAGAGATCACACTGAATGACAGCAGACAACGACTGTCAAAACGCTGGCAGCAAGCATACGCCGCAGCGGGCGAAGGTACGTGCGGTCTATCGCTTCAACGGAAACTGAGCGGCGAATGCACTTAAAGGTCAGAGCCGTGTGGAGATAAGAGACGGTGCGAGCGAGCGACGAGCGCGGTTGTTGGCAGAGAAGTGCGCCCCCCTCCCCCCTTGCTCCCTCCGGCGCTGGCTTCCTGCTTCCTTGCTTGCGCGTGGGAGATGGAGTGCGTTCGCTCTCCGTGATAGCGCGCGTCTCCGCACGCTTCCTCTCGGGCATACGGCGCGCGGCGAAGATTTTATCTATAGGGAACCTCACGGCGACGGCGACGCCGACGGCAGAAATCCGGTTCAAGTGTCCATATAATTGCTATCGCAATAAAATACTGTTCTTTTAACATTGAACATAGTTAATGCGAGTAATTTGGTGACGGCCTAGTGTGACGTGGATTTCTGGCTAACTAAGTAACATCAGCACAAAACACCTCGATGCAGTTCAACTACCCATACAAGGCGTCGGCCGCCAGCACAGTGCTCTCATCTTTCTCAAGCTCAACAAAGAAGCAGACGTGCCTGACTCACTGGAGGGTCATGACGCACTTGCAGCCATGTTGCCCACTGATGAGTAATGATGTGGAATGATTGGTACCTTATTAAGGCGAAGCTGCCCCGCTGCATGTTTTAAGACGCAAAACACGCGCACAGTTCACGGGAACTACTCTCGGGCCTAATTGGCGTTCGCTGAGAGACGTAGTTGCTACTAAAATGTCAAACCCAACAATACAGAAGCACTGACGACATGGGTGGAATTTACAAATGAATGTTTTAAGGATCATGGAGAAGATGGATAACAATGGCTAAGACATTTAGACGTAGGAATATCTTCTCTTGCAATTATATAACACAAGCGACGTATGAGTCGTACACTCAGCATTTTTTCTTATATAGTGTGCTACCATTACATTTCCCTACATCTGATTATTGCTCCTGCCAAGCATAGCCCCCTCCCAAAGCATGGGTCGCACATGCGACCATTTCGGAGTATCAGCAAATTACGTATTGTCTTGCTGTGAACTTATTAGTGGGTCTACAGCCTAAATAATAAATTAGGAGTGGTCCCATGCCATCACAATCTTCCTGTCCTTGAAAAAATTAAATTTTGGAATTGTATGTGCCAAAACAACAATTTGAATGTGAGGCACGCAGTATCGGAGTACTGCAGATAAGTCTTCACCACCCGGGGTTCTTTACCGTGCTCGGCACACGGGCGTTATTGCATTTCGCCCCCGTCGAAAGGCGGCCGCCGCAGCCGGGATTCGACCCCGCGTCCTCGAGCCTACCATCGCAATGCCAAAGCCACTACGCCAACACGGCTGGTAGTGTTCCTACATTTCTGTGTGTCCTTATAGCGGCAAATGTCCCTTACAAATAGATCACTCTGCACCATTGCGCTTCTAATCATTACTCACTCAACATGACTTATCATTCCACCTGATGTTCAAGCTCAGATACAAATCAGCTGCAATTACTCACAAGAAGCAAAAGTGGCAGCCCTTAAACTTGTTGAATTTTTGCTGTTTCTAGCATTGCCTCCGTGCTTCCTCATGATAAATAGAACTTCTCTGTAGTATTTCACAAGAGATGAAAAAATAATTAGGCCGCCGTACGCGCGCGCGCTTACTTTCACGAATTTCAAAGTCACGTTACAACCCAGAATTATTTTGGCATACCCATTCTGACTTCTGTAAAATTGACGTATTTGCCTATCATTATATACTCTTATTGTTAGAGCTCCTTTAACATTCATTTTTGCGTTCATTGGACATATTTATTCATAAGCGCATATATTGAAGTTCATTCATTCGTATATATTCAAGTTCAGTCTGTAGGACGAAGTAGCAGTACGGCTGTCTTGCGTCCCACCTCAGTCGTTGGCATTAGTTTGCACGCTGCTTACAAATGACCACTTCCAACTTGCCACTTAAACATCCTTCGGCTGAATATTGTTAAGGATCATGGTCTAGAACAGTCTGTGCATATTGGTGGACCGGTTCGCCAAAGCGTTTCTGGAAATACAAAAACCTTCACCGTAACATGCACAACCATCAGCCACAATCGACGTAGGATTACGTGGAGACCTCATGTAAGTAGATGCATGAAAGGGTAAAATTGTCAAACTTGCAAATGTTTGCTCTGTAGTTTCAGGTTACTTTCAAACAGATGACAATTTTTCCTTCCGTGAAAACACCTTCGCCCTGAAAACTTGTAACTGGATTGAGTGACAAGGCTTATCATTTTCATATCATAAGTCGCCTCTCTGTGATGACCTGGTGGTGCACCACACCACTATAGCATGAACACTACCAGGGCATTCAGTATGAAGGCTATGAGCAGTTGTCACTGAGCTGCACGAGAAGGCTCCTTGCACAGCATGACCGTTTTTTAACACCAACAAGCTTGGTTGTAATTACATGACAATAACAATCTAGGTGACCCACATTCATTTCGAGACCTAAAATTGTGTTAGTATTCCCAAGTGACCGAAAGAAAAACATCATATAAGTGCTATGCGTCCCTTATAAATTTAAATGGACGTTACTGCCTCCTACAGCAAAAATATGCCACACATAGGGGACTCTGCATTGTGCAAACATTTTGGCCGCAGAAGCAAGGACATTAAGGAAAAACAAAAAGAAAAGGGGGGGGGGGATGTGTGTTTGATGACTTTGCGGCGATCTGCCACGTGGTGTAAAAATTGCATGCAAGACAAAATTTGTACCCGTTGAAAGCGTTCTGCTCTATTCCCTGTGATAACTTGTGAAAAACTGAACCCTCTTTTCTCATCTGCGTAGGTGAAATTATGGGTATCTGTCCCAGGGATACGAGCTGTGGTTGCCGAGATAGCAGTCAAATTCTTTAGTTGGGGGTTTGGAGCTTCGCGAGCAATGATAGACAAATCAAGGCTGCGAGAATGCGCCGTATAAAGGGCATCGACTATCACCACGCTATAGGTGACGTTCAAACAGCCAGCGGGAAATCTGCAGACAGACAACCCCTGTACGCCATTTAAACTGATGTCCTTGCCATCGAACGTTCCTCGTAGCAATGTCATATGCAATGGGGAACGACAGCTCGCTTTCGCATGCAGCAAGAAGCACCAAATCAACCCAAGTCAGGCTTGTAGCGCGAGAACAGTGTGGATTTAGGAGCGTTTCAATATGTAATGGCGCCAGGTCTATCTTAGCGTTCCCTATATTTTATCGTCTAAAATACCGAGACGTCTCGCATTTTTGGCTACATGACTTTGCAACCAGTTGATCTAACGAATCGTGCCCTCTTCCTACCACGATGCGTTAACAACGCAGCCACCACTTCCTGCGCAACTGGGCCCCGCCACGTAACAGAGGGGACAAAAGGCACAAACGTGTGGAAGTTGCCTCATGCCTTCGACCAGTACTCCGTGGCAGTTGGGATCAGCGTAGGCACGTTACCCATACTATATAGTGCCGCATCCGAAAGAGCGGAAGGGGGAACATGATTGCGGACAACGCGAAGTGGCCGCAAAAATTGCTATTCCGTGTAAGGCTCCTCCCCTTCCCCTCTCCCCTGACCTGGCGTGTTTGTACTGCGGTAGATGCTGCCTGTTCGCGTGTCTCCACCACTGTAGGCATCGTGCACTGATATGGCGACGCCAGCGCCCCCGAACGCTGCAGCCCCGCTGCGGCCAGGTTGAGAGTAGTCCCTGTGTTCTCTTAAAACATTTTAAATAAGTTCATGGGTCTTACGTGGCAAACCACGATATCATTTTGAGGCACGCCGTAGTGGGGGTCTTCGGATTATTTCTGACCACCTGGTGTTTAGCGTGCGCGCAATACATTGTAGACGGGCGTTCTTGCATTTCGCCTCCATCGATATATGGCCGCCGCGGCCGCGATTTACCGCCGTCACGCCAAAGTCACTACGCTTCCATGGCGGGTGATAAGCAACGTTGACGAGTTTCGAACGAAGCAGTTTGGTTCGCGGTGCTGACCTGTACGCCACTGAAGTTGTATTGCGTGAGAGAACGAATCAGCAGTGCCATCGGTTCTTTCGGAAATCTTCGGGAAGTGTGTGGCACAAATAACAAGCATGGAGTACGACGTGCGCTTGTTTGAGAGCACACTGTTTTCTAGCTACACATTTATTACTTGCATGGCGCTCTTTGGCCATATGTGGCCCTTGCGTCGATAAACAAGAGACATCATCCTCTTTCTATGCATTCCAATTATTATCGTAATACCGGTTTTCTAGTGCGTGCTGTTTAGAAAGCTACATTAAGAACGAAGCGGTTGGCGTCCAGTTGGCCGGGATTTTTCGTGGCCTGCTCACCAAAAAAGTCGGAGTTTCACCCGAAAGGCGAAGCATCAATAGCGATAGCAAATTAGTCGAGATCCATACGGAGTAAGGATAGTAGTTTTGTAGGCTGTATAAAGTTGGACACGTTCGCTTACTAACTGGATTACCAAGCATGGTGCCAGCGCGCACAAGGAAACAAAAATAGATCACACTCGATGACCGCAGACAACCGCTGTCAAAACGCTGGCGTGAGCAAGAGCGGCTGCAGCAGCGAGCGAAGGTTCGTGTGGTCTATAGCTTCAATGGATAGTTAGCAGCTAAAGCACAGCCCATTCAAAGGTAGGAGTCGTGTGCAGATCGCTTTCCAGATACGGTGCGCGCGACCACCCGCAGCCGCGTAAAGTACAAGTATGCAGTTGCTGGCAGAATAGAAGCTGCATACCACATTTCCTCCCGCGCTGCCTTCCCGCTTTCCTCCTTTCGCGTGATAGACTGAGTCGCCAGTTCCCCTTGCGCCCGGTCGCAAGATACGCAGTTGGTGCCGCAGCACAACGTCGCCTGCCCCCCTCCCTCCCATCCCCCCACGGCCTTCGCGCGACGGAAGACGACGCGCTTGCTCTCCGCCGTGCGATCGCTCTCCGTGCAATAGCGCACTCGCCCATGCAGCATACGGCTTGCGGCGACGATTTCATCGCCCTTGGACTTTATAGGGAACCTCACGATGGCGAGGATGACGCCTCCGGCTGAAATCCGCTTGGAGTGTCATATAATTGCTATAGCGATAAAATGTTTGGCGTAACGTTAAGAGACAGGAAGAGAGCAGTGTGGATCAGAGACCAAACAGAGATCACCGACATTCCAATTCACATTAGGGGAAAGTGATTGAGCTGGACAGGCCTTGTAATGCTTAGGGTAGATAACCGATAGACTATTGCAGTTACAGAATGGGTGCCAAGAGCAGGGAAGCGCAGTCGAGGACAGCGGAAAACTAGGTGGGAAAATGAAATTAGGAAATATACAGGTAGAAATCAAAATCAGGTATAGCGTAAGACAGGGGCAACTGGAGATCGCAGGGAGAGACGTTCGTCTTGCGGTGGACATAAATATAGGCTGATGATGCATTATGGGAGACTTTAACATATCAGGCGTAGACTGGAACACACACACTTCTTTTGGACGTGCCTTTCTTGCTGATGAACTAATCAACATCTCCTTATCCTGCCACGTAACACAAATTGTCCATGATTCCAATAGGCGGAATTCTCTTCTTGATTTTGTATTTTAAGATCAAGCCTTGCAAAGATTATTCTCAGTATGAAATAACTGAAAGAATTTCGGACCACAAGGCTGTAATGCTCTCACTTTCTTGTCCTATTCACAAGTCACACATTCAGTTCACGACTCTGCCTGACTTATCATGCAGATGATATTGCTACACGCGTGTGGTATTTGATTGTTTGACCGAGGCGCGCGGGCGCCATCACTCGAGAAAAGAAGAGAAAGAACGAGCTGGGCTCGCGCTGTGAACCTAACCGGTCAGCGCTGCAACCGCTGTTGTAAATACAACCTGTAAATAGTTGCCCGTCTTACTGACTCGTACTTCGCGTAACCTCGTGGTGGAGGTGGAACGTTCCCCGTCCTCGCCACGGAGCTCCGAAGCGGCCGCACCGTCGTCTTCTCAGCCATGGCTTCCGATGGAAACACCCCGTCGCCACCTACACCTGCGGCGCCTACCACAACGTAGGTTACGGTTCCTAGTCTCCGTGATCCTGGGACATTCTCCGCCCAAAATGGCGTTGACGTCGACGACTGGCTCAGCATGTATGAGCGTGTTAGCCGAAGCCACCACTGGGACCCTACCATCATGCTTGCCAATGTGATATTTTATCTGGACGGGACACCGCTTGTCCGGTTTCGCACCCATGAGGTTGAGATATCCAGCTGGGACACTTTCAAAGAGAGGCTTCGCGACCTCTTTGGCAACCCGTCAGGTCGCCAACAGGCTGCGCAAAACGAGCTTGCTACCCGTGTCCAGTCGTCGACAGAATCGTATATCGCCTACATACAGGAAGTGCTCGCACTTTGCCGGAAAGTCGACGAGCACATGACCGAGGTTGACAAGGTGGGCCATATCCTAAAAGGCATCGCGGACGACGCCTTCAATTTGCTCGTCTATAACGACGTCTCTACTGTAGACGCCATCGTCAAGGAATTCCGCCGCTTCGAGGTAGCCAAAAGCCGCCGCGTCGTCCCACAGTTTTCCCGGCTCCCAAACACCCCTGCCACGTCCTCTTGCCCCGCTCTTCCTGCCACACGACCTTTTCAAGAGAACGTCACTCGTATCGTTCGCCGTGAGATTGAAGCGGCGAGTCCGGCCCCCCTTGATCCACGACCCCTCGACGGTAACTTTGACCCAGCGGCCCCTACTATTTCCGTTATACAAGCAGTTGTGCCGCAAGAAATTGCAAACCTTGGCATCCCTACCGCCTGCTCTGTCTCCCGATCTGATTCGGCATCCATTGCCATGGCCACATCCTTCAACGACCAGTATTTCGCTCCCCGACCACGCAATCCTGCTGAATGGCGTACCCCCGACGACAAACCGATCTGCTTCCGCTGCCACCGAGTTGGTCACGTATTCCGCCACTGCCGCAGCACCTGGATGCCGCCGTACTGGAGCTCATTCCCTGCTCCTCGCCCATACGCCGACGCTCGCCGTTACTCACCTCGCCGTCCGTACTCTCCTTCTGATGCCCCTGACAGCCGCTCCTCCGGGCGATCGCCGTCGCCTCAACGCCGTCGCTCCCCGTCACCCTAACCTCGCCGCTTTTCCTCGCCAAACCTCCGGTCGGAAAACTAGGCCATGCAGCTCTTGGAGGTAGTGCTGCATCCCGTCCGTCCTGTACAAATCCTCCGCCGACGCTCCTCACGAAAGCGAACCTAATTGACGTAGGCGTGGATGGTGTTCCATTCAAGGCATTGGTTGATACTGGAGCCCAAGTGTCCATAATGAGCGCTAATCTTTGTCGTCGCCTCCAAAAAGTTCTTACGCCTGCCATCATTCGGGCCGTACGCGTCGCCAATGGCGCCACTGTTGCCGTCAGTGGTATGTGCACTGCGCGTGCAGGAATTGCTGGCCGCCACGTTCCAGTCCTGTTCACCGTGCTGACCAGATGCCCTCACGACGTCATCTTCTGGCTCGACTTTCTGACGACGCATTCTGCCCTCATCGACTGTTCCACCGGTACGCTGTGCCTTGAGCTTCCTCTTGTTTCCGACGTTCGCCCCGAACAACCGAACACCCTCTGCACTACAGCGTTTGTTCGGTTACCTCCAAAAGCCCTAACCTTCGTCGAATTGGCCTCAACGGCAACCGTGCCTGATGGCGACTATGTCGTTGCACCTATTCGTGACGTCCTCCTGGCGCGCGACGTCTCTGTGCCACACTCCGTCGTTACCCTTGCCGCTAATCGGATGCGTCTCCCCGTCATCAATTTTGGCTCGACGAAGCAAGTGTTACCTGAAGGCATAGTGGTGGCCACGCTCCAGTCTGTGACAGACGACCACGTCACTGCTTTTGCAGCCGACGCGTCTCCAGATCCTCCTGATTACCCACAGGATGCCTTGAACCTCGACGGCCCATTACGTCCCAAGGTCGCTCCGGACCTCGCCCCTCACCAAGCAGCCGCCCTATATCACCTTTTGTTGTCCTACCGCGACATATTTGACACTGAAAATCGCCCACTTGGTCAGACGTCCCTTGTTCAGCATCGGATAAGCACTGGTGGTGCTGTTCCCATTCACCGCCGACCGTATCGTGTGTCCACGGCAGAGAGGCAAGTTTTTCAACAGGAAGGAAACAAGATGCTCGCCAAAGGCATTGTTGAGCCCTCGTCGAGTCCTTGGACGTCGCCGGTCGTGCTCGTCAAAAAGATGGCACGTGGCGTTTCTGCGTTGATTACCGCCACCTAAACCGAATCACTAAGAAGGACGTTTACGCTTTATCAAGAATTGACGACGCTCTTGATTGTCTTCACGGTGTCAAATACTTTTCGTCCATTGACCTTCGATCTGGTTATTGGCAGATTTCCGTCGATGAGCAAGATCAAGAAAAGACCGCTTTCGTCACTCCAGATGGCCTCTACCAATTTAGGGTTATGCCGTTCGGTTTATGCAATGCCCCCGCCACGTTCGAACGGATGATGGACTCTCTGCTTCAAGGATTCAAATGGTCAACTTGCCTTTGTTACCTCGACGACGTCCTTGTGTTTTCTCCTACATTTGAGACGCACCTTGAGCGCGTTGCAGCCATCCTTGACGTCTTCCGCAAGGCTGGGCTCCAATTAAACTCATCGAAGTGCCACTTCGGGCGCCGACAGATTACAGTGCTCGGCCATCTCGTCGATGCTTCCGGAGTACAACCCGACCAGGAGAAGGTTCGAGCAGTAACGGCTTTGCCTGTACCTCAGTCTGTCAAAGACGTCCGGAGTTTTGTGGGGCTCTGTTCTTATTTCAGACAGTTCGTGAAAGATTTCGCAGCAGTCGCTCAGCCACTCACAGAACTTAT
Source organism: Dermacentor silvarum (assembly GCF_013339745.2). Taxonomy (NCBI): domain Eukaryota; kingdom Metazoa; phylum Arthropoda; class Arachnida; order Ixodida; family Ixodidae; genus Dermacentor; species Dermacentor silvarum. The sequence goes on along the minus strand of NC_051157.2, from coordinate 200,253,797 downwards.
GAAGAAAGACGTGCCTTTTACGTGGGGTTCCCCTCAGGCTGGCGCATTTTCACGCCTTATCACGATTCTGACTAATCCACCGATCTTGGGCCACTTTGACCCGTCCGCACCAACAGAGGTCCGAACCGATGCCAGTGGTTATGGGATCAGCGCAGTCTTAGCGCAACGCCAACAAGGACAAGACCGCGTTATAGCCTACGCTAGCCGACTCCTGACAACTGCAGAGCGCAACTATTCGATTACCGAGCGCGAATGTCTTGCTCTCGTCTGGGCTGTTTCAAAGTTCCGCCCATATTTATATGGCAAGCCCTTCTCAGTAATCACAGACCATCATGCGCTGTGTTGGCTTTCGTCGCTCAAGGATCCTACTGGCCGGCTCGGTCGTTGGGCTCTCCGACTACAAGAATATCCCTACACAGTGACGTACAAGTCGGGACGCCAACACCAGGACGCAGATTGCCTCTCTCGCTACCCAGTCGAAGACCCGACCTCTGCGTCTGAGCCTGACACCGACGCCTGCGTTCTCTCTGTTTTTCCACTGGTCCATGTCGCCGACGAGCAGCGCCGTGACCCGTCCTTGCGTGTCATCATTGACCGCCTGGAATCTCCACTTGTCGACAGTTCCCTTCGCTTATTCACACTTCAAGATGGCGTACTCACCGCCACAACGTTCACCCCGACGGTCCAGCATTACTCCTTGTGATCCCTTAACACATTCGCTCGGCTGTTCTCCACGAACTTCACGACCTCCCCATTGCCGGTCACCTCGGTGTGTCACGTACCTACGACCGGATCCACCGACGCTTCTTTTGGCCTGGGCTTGCTCGCTCCGTTCGAAGATACGTAGCTTCGTGTGATAAATGCCAGCGACGCAAGACACCATCGACGCTACCTGCTGGGTACCTACAACCAATCGACATTCCCGCGGAGCCATTCTTTCGGGTAGGTTTAGATTTACTTGGTCCCTTTCCTCTTTCTACCTCTGGGAACAGGTGGATCGCTGTGGCGACAGATTACGCCACGCGCTACGCCATCACCCGAGCGCTCCCTACAAGCTGCGCCACAGATGTTGCCGATTTTCTTTTACGCGACGTGATTTTATTACATGGAGCTCCGCGACAACTTCTCACAGACCGAGGCCGGACATTCCTGTCAAAAGTTATCGCGGACATCCTGCAGTCCTGTGCCACGAGGCACAAGCTATCCACGTCATACCATCCGCAAACAAATGGCCTCACGGAGCGTCTTAATCGCACTGTCACAGACATGCTGGCGAAGTATGTCTCTTCAGACCACACAGACTGGGACCTCACTCTGCCGTTTGTCAACTTTGCCTATAATCCCTCGCGCCACGACACAGCCGGCTATTCCCCATTTTTCCTCCTGTTCGGCCGAGAACCAGCATTGCCCCTCGACACATTTCTCCCTGTCCACGCGGCACCCACCAGTGAATATACACTTGATGCCGTCGCCCGCGCTGCTCACGCAAGGCAAATTGCCCGTGACCGCCTTCTGAACTCCCAAGAGAGTCAAAGGCGTTTGTACGACCAGCGACACCGAGACGTGCACTTCCCGCCTGGTTCTTTGGTGCTTCTATGGTCTCCGTCGCGTCAGGTCGGCCTGTCAGAAAAACTGCTGTCGCGTTACACAGGCCCCTACCGAGTGCTTCGTGCCGTGACTACCGTCACATACGAGATCGCCCCTGACGCCCCGTCTGCTTCCTAGTTCAGCGATATCGTGCACGTTACAGGACTGAAGCAGTATCACCCTCCCAGTGATGACATTTAGACGCTCCGGGACGTCGCTTCTGTAGCCGGGGGATTATGCTACACGCGTGTGGTATTTGATTGTTTGACCGAGGCGCGCGGGCGCCATCACTCGAGAAAAGAAGAGGAAGAACGAGCTGGGCTCGCGCTGGGAACCTAACCGGTCAGCGCTGCAACCGCTGTTGTAAGTACAACCTGTAAATAGTTGCCCGTCTTACTGACTCGTACTTCGCGTGTGACAATATGTCTATACTAGACCGTTTAGCTTTTTCCTTTGATCAGTTCTGCAATCTCAACCAAAATTGCGATGTGGATGTCCTTGTCTACAGCTTCGAAGCAATTATAAACAAATACATTAAGCTATTTGTTCCCTTGAAACCAAGAAAGAAAAATGTCGCCCTACCTAGGATTAACAGAGAAATGCTACGGCTATCACGCCTTGCGAGGAGATAAGACAAAACATCTACCAACCCCGTAATCCTCACCGATGTGATGCAGCAAAAGGAGAAGTTCGCCTCAAATCAAACGCAGCCAAACATATTAACAGTGATGTGCAACTTCCGGGCTTACTTAAAGAAAGTCCGCGCAAATTTCGGAAGGTCGTCTCACCTGCCATGTCCTTCTCATATTCCTTTACAATAGATAATGAAGCTGTCAACGACGCAGTACCAATTTTTAACACTTACAATGCATATTTTCAATCTGTATTCATTGCTTATAACGCAACGATACCCTCGTTGGGAACTTCTGCGTGCGCTATTTCTGATATCACAATCTAAGCACAAGGTGTACTGAACCTCATTCTTGAAAAATACACAATAAATCTCCCGACCACGCTAAAATTCCCAAATCCTTATTGCGATATTCTTCTTGGACTGCTGAATACCTGTCAATCATTTTCGGAAAATTCTTATCTAGTGGTGTCGCACACTCTTCCTGGAAGCTAGCGAAAGTTCTGCCTCTCCATAAAGCTGGTGGCAAGCACACACTTCGCAACTACATACCAATTTCGCAAACGTCCCATTCTTGTGAAATGTTTGAGCACATTGTCCAGAAGCACATCATTAATTTCTTAGAAAGCCACCTTCTATACAGTCTTCAACATGGTTTCCGTCGTGGATTCAGCATCGCAACTGCACTGACAGAAACATGACACGACATTTCTTTTCAAGAAGATTTATTCAAACAGATTGACTCAACTTTTATACATTTTTCTATGACGTTTAACACAGTGCTTCATTCTAAAGTTTTGTTTAAACAAGGGATCATTCTAAAGAAGGAAAATTAATTGACTGGACAGCCAGTTCTCGCAATAACCAACAATTCGCCAGTTTTAATTCCGCAGAGTTTGTTAAATAGCCAGATTTTTCCGGTATACCTCAGGGTTCAGTTATACGTGTTGTCTTATTCCTCATCTATATAAATGACCTACCAAATAACTTGCCCTCTAAAATCCGCCAATACGCCTGCGAATGTGTCCTTTACGATGTAATTGAAACCCCCGAGGATAACATACGTCATAACAATTCATTCGCCTTGTTTTGCGCATGGTGTTGGACATAGCAATTGAAGATTATCTTTTCCAAAAATGTTATGTAATTTACAAACTAGACTACACCTTCATTGTTTTATTATTCACACGGTAAGTCAGATTTAAACAGGGTATACAATTACACATATCTGTGTGTCGTCTTCACAAGCATTCTATCTTGGTTTCACCATGTTCAGCACTAAAAAAGACTGGGATATTTGACCCAAAGGCGACTAAGCTTCTATTAAACAAAACGCTTATCCGGCTCATACTAGAATATGCCTCAGTATTCTGGTGCCCGTACCACCTCTGTGATATAAATGAAACTGAGGCGGTACAAAAATAAATCAGTAGCCCCTCCCTTGATGACGATATGGGGGTAAGCGAAGCTTGTCGTGTTTCTTGGGTGTTCCTCCTAACGATTTGCACTGACGAGTACCACGTTGTGCTCGAACCACAACCGGTAACGTGCACTGCAGCTGGCTCCGAAGTTCCGGTTGAGAAACTCGCGTTGAAACCTGGCCGTCGCAGCGGGGAAGTTGGCGCTAGCGTCGCAGAGGCGTGCACCACCGTCGTCGGGTTCCTGGAGGGCAAGACGACGCTGACGTTTCGCCTGGGCTTCAGAAGCTCTCACGCTAAAAGAGGCATGTCAACGACGAGTCTTTTCCCGAGCGAGGTTGTGGCGCCGTTGCTCAAACGCAGCCTGCTCCTCGGCGGAACGTACCACGGGGCCTTCCCATCCGGGCGTCGAAACTGATCTGAGGCGAGGGAAGCACGGCGGAGCGCGCGCCAACCCCTTTCCTACTCTTTCCCTGCCCGCGACCACGGTGTAAGAAAATGCTGGACGGCTTGGTCGCACGGCGGTTTTCTTATCAGTTATTACAGTTAGCACGAGTTAAGTCGTAGGCTCGGTTTGAACGGTGAATTGAATTTTATGCGTAAGTGTCAAATGACCCATTGAGCGAAACGCAGCTATATTAACGTGAAACCTGGAGAGGTACGAAGCATATAGTGATGTATCGCTAATGGGCTCATATTTGGTTCATACTTACGGTTCATACTAATGGTTCATAACGCCGTAAACGCAGCCTCCCCATAACGGCGACAGAAGAGGCGTGAAATTCTACGTTGGAATGATGAGCGGCAACGCAGCCAGCTGTGGAAGACGACGACAACGAACGTACTAGCGCTCGGCACGCGGGACAAACGGCACGATCGTGCTGAGCGCGAGCACGAGCCGCTTGCTTACCGTGACGACGACAGGAGACGCCGACAGCCCGGGCGCATAAGGTGCTTCGCACCTAAAAGGCTGTGCGCTTTACATACCTCAGGTTCTACATATGCTTCTCCCCGTCCTCTGCCCTTCCTTCATTGAAGTTAGCTCTTCTCTGTTCGTCGTGACACCGATCCACTGAAATGAATGTACGATATCATTAACTCGTGAGGCATTGCGTATAAAGGGCCGCAAGCTTTTCAAGCATAATATCGCCTCCATCTTTGATTAAATCGACTTTTATTCCACCTTCTCCAGCAGCTTTTCCCCTGGTCGTGTCTTTCAAGGCCCCTCTAACTTTACTGCTAGTTATAGAATGAGCCTCTGTATCTTGTTCATCACTACTCCGAATGAAAGTAGCTTGGCTGCCCTGGGCACTGTACAGGTCAGTATAGAATTATTCCGCTGCTGTTACTATGTCATCGAAATTGCTGATGACATTACCCTGCTTATCTTTCAGTGCATACCTTTTGCCTATTCACCAGTATTCACCAACATAATTTCCAATAGAATCAGGGCAGCACTTGACTTCAGCCAACTAAGAGAACAGGCTGGCTTCAGCAAGGGATATTCTACAATGGATCATATCCATGTCATCAATGAGGTAATCGAGAAATCTGCGCAGTACAATTAACCTCTCTATATGGCTTTCATAGATTATGAAAAGAGCATTTCATTCAGTAGAGATACCAGCAGTCATAGAGGCATTGCGTAATCAAGGAGTACAGGAGGCATACGTGAATATCTTGGGAAATATCTACAAGGATTGCACAGCAACCTTGGTTCTCCACAAGAAAAGTAGAGAGTTACCTATCAAGAAAGGGGTCAGGCAAGGAGACACAATCTCTTCAATGCTTTTCACTGCATGCTTAGAAGAAGTATTCAAGCTCTTAGACTGGGAAGGCTTAGGAGTGAGGATCAACGGCGAATATCTCAGCAACCTTCGGTTTGCAGATGACATTGTCCTCCTCAGCAACAATAGGGACGAACTGCAGCAAATGATTGAGGCTCTTAGCCGAGAAAGTGTAAGAGTGGGGTTGAAAATTGTTATTTCGAAGACAAACATAATGTTCAATAACCTTGCAAGCCTCTAGAGTGTGTAAAAGAGTACGTTTATCTAGGTCGATTACTCACAGGGGACCCTGATCATGAGAAAGAAATTTATAGAAGAATAAAATTGAGTTGGAGTGCATACGGCAGGGATTGCGAAATACTGACGGGGAGCTTACCACTGTGGTTGAAAAGAAAAGTGTACCATCATTGCATTGTACGGGTGCTAACATTTGGGATATGAGGTTAGCAAAGACGCTCGAGAACAACTTAAGGACCGCACAAAGAGCGATGGAACAAAAATGTTAGGCCTAACGTTAAGAGACAGGAAGAGAGCGGTGTGGATCAGAGAGCAAACGGGGATAGCCGATATTCTAGTTGACATTACGCGGAAAAATTGGAGTTGTGCAGGCCATGTAATGCGTAAGATGGATAACCGGTGGGCCATTTGAGTTACAGAATGCATACCAAAAGAAGGGAATCGCAACACTTACATTCCTGCAAACCATTTTCTTTTCGTGTGGTTGGATCGGTAGTTATGACTACTGGCGTGATGGCTATATTTTGGGTAATTTTCATAAATAAAGTGTAATAATTACATTTTTTTACCTAACGAGCTTAAAGGGTCATTTATAAACAGCCCTTTTGAAGGCAGACACAAAGCAATATGTTTATGGTCAAAATCTAAGATTTCCAAAACGGTGGCCACATGCCTTAATTGATTTGAGCCAGCTCTACTGAAATAAGAAACCACGGGTGTAGAAGTGCTGACACCATTAGCTTTTATTACTTTTTTTCCGCAGCAATGAAATTGGTGCCTCGAGGAGTCGGCAGGCGAAGAGGACGTCGAGGCACGCTCAGATAGGTGTGCTAATATTATGTGGTTTTTATTGGCGCAAGGGCCAGATATGGCGAAAGAGCGCCACGACAAATGGTGATGGTTTTTTAATGTAGCATAAATAGAGTGGTATAAGAGTTATAGATGGTTGATGTAACGTGGCTGTGAAAAGGCCTAAAATGAAGTCGCTGTAAATTGCGTAAAATATATTGGTATTAAGATAATGACAATGACTACTGATTAAAGTCATGACTATAAAAATCCGGTTGCGAATTATTGATGTACTACAATATATACAATAGCACTAGTGCCTCAAGAGGTTCCTTGAAATCAAGGGCTGAGAGGCACGTGCTGTACAAGCTTTTGCACTGCAGCTGCAGCCTGCAAGACGAGGCTGCGCTACAGATACCCTGGCCAAATTACTTGTAAAGTGTTTACATCCAGTAAAAACTTTAAGACTGCATTAAAATCAAAAAGTATCTCATGACTACAGTTAGGTGTGCTAACACGCAGTATGTGAGCAGGCAAAGTGACTGCAAAACACCAAGTACGTGTTCGCTCTCACAGCTTTTCCAATCGTCCCCTCGGTTTGCAGTACCGAAGGTATTCTCTGTCTATTATGTGCGCAGCTGAGCCTGCGCTGCTACTCAGAACCGGATGGGTGCTCAAAGAAGCGTGAATGCCCTTCTCCCTTTTGTTGCTCCGTACGCGGTGCTCGCCCGCTTCCAAAAAAACGTGATGACTATCGGCCTCTTCGAGGAGTACGGACCCTAGGTCCTCGTCCACATTCTGCTTCTGCCTGTGAACTGTCGTTGCCCACTTCGCTTGCACGACGTTTTGCTTGCCAAACATGCATCAACTAGCCCAGTGATGTGATTGCTGCTCCAATTGCTCCAAACTGCTCCAAAAGGCGAATCCTGCTACATGCTGCTACACTTTCGATAATGTGCTCCAAAGCTGATCCAAAAGGTGTTTTCTGCTACTTTAAATAACAGTTATCAAA
>NC_051157.2:200055982-200246236 GCF_013339745.2 Dermacentor silvarum | reverse complement strand
TAAGTTTGTTTAGAAGAACAAGTCGAACTGCCACTGCTTCAAGGGGCGTTTGTAGCTGCAAACGTTGGCATGCTATGCTTTTGTGTATTATGATGGCAACACCGCCTGATGATGCGAGAGCATCATCGCGATCTTTACGAAACGTAACATACTGTCGGAGAAAGTTTGTATGTTTTGATTTTAAGTGTGTTCCTGTACACACAGCACTTTTGGATTGTGTTGGTAAAGGAGTTCTTGGACATCGTCGAGGTTCCTAAGAAGGCCTCTGACGTTCCACTGCATAATTTGCGTGTCCATAGTGAAGGTAAGTTGGTGCTGTGTGTACGAAGAAGAACGTGTTTTAGCCTACAGAGCCGTTTGCGGCCCTGTAATTTTGGTTCTGTCTTTTCTAGAGCGGTTCAAAGAATTTGGCCGCTCTTTAGGTGCTGACTGCACCACCTTGCTTGGAGTAGTGTCCATAGCCTCTTCCGAAGCGCTGGACACTCGCTCTAACGAGCGATGTGTACGTCGTGTAGCCTTCGCCTCGAGGGACGAAGGCTGTGGCCTCACCAGCCCGGAGGCCGATGGGTCCTCCTTAGCCTCTGAACTGCGATGGCTGCTGCCAGCGCTAGTGGAGGCCTCTGGTGTGGCCGATTTCGAGAAGGGCAGGGCAGCCTTAGCTGCTCCCACCATGGAGGCGGGTGGCAGTCGCTTCAGTACGCTGCGCGTACCTTGGGCGACCGCCGGGGTCCGTCGTGATGCTGCCCCCTGTTGCACCACTTCGGCGAAAGAAGTTTTCATGGAAAATGAAGGCGAAAGACGCTATCGTGCTTCCCGGAAAGTGATATTCTCTTTGACTTTGATCGTAATTATCTCTTTTTCTTTCTTCCAGGCTGCGCAAGATCTGGAATATGCAGGGTGGCTGCCATCGCAGTTTGCGCAATGGGCCTCAGCAGTACATTGATCAGCAGAGTGATCTTTTGCAGCGCATTTCGCACAAGTTTGTTGTCCTCGGCAGCGTTGAGAGGCATGGCCAAACCTCTGACACTTGTAGCAACGTCGTGGATTTGGAATGTAAGGTCTTACACGCAGTTTAAGGTAGCCTGTTTCTATTGCATCTGGGAGTGTGCTACAGCCAAAAGTAAGTACTATGTGTTTGGTTGGTAGATGACCCGCCGGGGTGGCTCAGTCAGCTAAGGCGTTGCGCTGCTGAGCCCGAGGTCGCGGGATCGAATCCCGGCCCCGGCGGCCGCATTTCGATGGAGGCGAAATGCAAAAACGCCCGTGTGCTTGCGTTGTAGTGCACGTTAAAGAACCCCAGGTGGTCAAAATTAATCCGGAGCCCTCCACTACGGCGTGCCTCATAATCAGAACTGGTTTTGGCACGTAAAACCCCAGAAAGAAGAAGAAGAAGAAGAAGAATGGTTGGTAGTTCTTTGTTGTCGCGCCTGATTTTTATGCGTTGTACATTTATAACGTTCTCTTCTTTCCATCCATTCAGGAGTTCTTCGTCAGTCAAATCCATGAGGTCGCTGTCTGAAACCACACCCTTGACGGTGTTCATTGTTCGGTGTGCACTGACAGATATGGTTTTTTTCGCCAAATGCCACCAGGTTTGTGAGTTTCTCGTACTGCATTTTGTCTTTTACCTCAATCAGAAGGTCACCACTTGCCATCTTGGTGGCTTTGTAGCCACTTCCAATGACCTCCGTGAGACATTTTGACACTAAGAAGGGTGAAATGTTTGTCGCTTTTTTGTCGGCGTTTTCACAGTGAATCACGTGGAAACGTGGAAAAATTTCGGTGGCCTTTGTGAAGAAGTTGAATGATTCATCGGTGCGCCCTCTTTTTATGAGAGGGCGATCAGGGAGTTTGGGGTATAAGGAAGCCATACAAATTAGTGACTTCGGCAGCGGTGCCAGCCGCCCACCACGGAGCCCAACAAGGGGACGCGACAGGGTTGTTATGTACAAGACCTGCCAACGCCAGCTGTACACAACCACTATAACCAAATATGATATAACCAAGGTTGGCTATCTCACACAAGGTTAACCCTAGCTGCCTGGAAAATGAGAATATAAGAAGTAAGAAGGAGACAGGAAAGATTGAAAGTGAGCGAAAAAGACGAAGATTGAAGAGGAGGATAGGAAAAGGCAACTGCCGATTTCCCCCGGGTGGGTCAGTCCGGGGGTGCCGTCTATGTGAAGCCGAGGCCAAAGGGGTGTGTTGCCTCTGACGGGGGGCCATAAAGGTCCAAACACCCGGCATCGGCTCAACCCCCAGGATCCCCCTTTCCCCAGACACGGCTCAGCCGCGCACGGCTACACGCGGGAGGGTCCAACCCTCATGTGCTCGGGTCCGTGGTGGCGCAACTCACCAAACGCCTGCTTGTGCAGACGCCCCTGCGGGGGGTTGTCTCAGGATCTCACGTCCAGCTTCAGTGGTGGTGAGTCTGTGATATCGCGATGATAGATGTGCTTCGGTTAATTCTTGAAGGGTATTAATTGTGGATGTGGCCATCACACTTTGTGTGGATGTCTAATCGGAACACCAAGAGCGACTTTGTGTACCTTGCGGATCAAGCAATTTACAGTATACGCTTCCTTCCTAGAGAGTGAGAGATATGGTAGTGCGAAGGTGATTTTGCTTAGGACCAAATCTTGAATGAGCTGAATTAGCTCCTTCTCTCGAAGCCCTCCGTGTTTATTGGAGATCCTTCCTATGAGGCACAGCGTGTTATCTACTGTTGTTTGTAGTGCTTCTAAGGTACGCTGAATTGCTCGGTTGCCTTGAAGGTGAGGTCGACGTACATGGTTCAAATAATTCCATAATGAAATGTTAAGTATGTATCTGTAATCTATGTCCTTTCCCTGTTTGTCATTCCCTTAGTTCGGCTCTTAATCGCATGATATTTTACGCGCAATTACGTACACCCCCATTGCGTCTTCTTGGCCGCTCTGAAGCGTCGGAGACGATCGTTGTGTTCTTCGGAAGTCTCAGTAGCCGCGAGTCTGCGTTGACTTTGTTCTGCTCCAGGGCTTCTAAACGCTTCTCGACGTCCTGTCGTATTAGGACAACGAATCAGGTATTTCGGCGAGATGGTCTTCGCAAGCTTCGGCCGCTTCTTGGCGTGGTTGGCGAATGCTTTGGCGAGACGAACTGCACGTGCACTCTCTATGGCCCGACGAGCGCGAGCAGCCTCGGCGGGCTTGCATTTCTTCTCTTCAGAGTCGACAGCTGTCTTGAGACACGGCGGCATGTTGCCGTTACGAACCCCTCAAGGTACGTTCGCACTAGGGCGTCTTAGTGTGCTACTCGCGGCAAAACACTCAGCATTTGCATGACCACACTTATATTACCACACTTGAAGGTATTGGAATGACCACCTCAGCAGGCATCTTTGCGGCTACGGCAATCAAGTGATAGACTAGCTCTCAGCTATAATCACTTCGGCGTGATCAACGATTGTGAAAGACGATGTAGGTCCTCGCCGCGTTTGCCTACGTGTATGGCACGGTCACTCCTCATTGATCCGCCCCAATGGCGGTGAGCGGCATGCATACAGGTAGTATACCCATGTACAGATGAAAAGCTCCCCATAGCGCCCATCTATTGAACTCGATAACCTCAAGGGCGCCGCTATGTTGCTACGCTGTTCAGGTGCAGGCCATCGGAGAGGAGCAGATGCAATTGAGAAGAGACGCGCAATCATTCTATTTAATTTCTGCACCCTAAGGGTAAAATAAAGTACATTACATAGAGGGGGAGGGTTAATAAAAACAGGACAATAAAAGGTAACAGTGCAAGTACGTGTATGTAGATCAAACCAGATAGTCAATGTAATTGAAAAGAGAAATGCTCAACAAAACTCAAGCTTGTACAGATATTACAGTAGCAAAACAAGCCGAAAACTTAGCGAGAAGTGTCAGCAGAACTCGAGAAATCAGAGAAGAGACGGAGAAAAAAATTGAAGTCGACCTGTGCTACAGCTTGCTCTGACCTGCTGCTCTACGTTGGGGAAAAGGGACGGGAAGGGAAAAGGCTGATAAATGATGATGGTGATGACGACATGTGGAGCAGGCACTTAAATACAATTCCAAAATGTTGTGACATCTCTAAAGCCGCGCGTCTATCCCAGTTGCTTGTAGAAATACTATAGGGGCACTTATAATCAAGGCCGCGCTGTTTGCATTAGGCCAAGGACCCCAAAAAAGCTCGTCTGATTGCGGCCTCTTATCAACGCGCGTGAGTTTCTGTCGTTCTTGTGCGTAAGCGGGAAAAACACAAAATATGTGACCAATTGCTTCTGGCACCTTTCAGTATCTACAATTTAGGCTAGTACGACTGTAAGCTATGAACGTCTAGATACCGCTTGGTGATTGCGACACCAAGGCGAATCCGGTGCACCATGCTTGTTGGGCTTTTTTGAGCTTGTGAGGCATATGGAAATTTGTTTCCTGCGTCCCATTTATGCACTCGCTTGTGTTGTCGTTCTGGTCGTGTTCAATGCTCCAACGTAGAGTTGCGTAATACTAAAAAAAGAAGGGCGTTCGTGTCGGTTCATGAGGACACCATGTGTACTTCAGAAGCATTATTTAAAGTGGTTTTCGCTTCAGCTTCTGCCTGTTCATTCCCTATCATGCTACAGGGTGCAAGTATCAACTGAAAGGTAATATTGTGACTCTTTATATTTGCATGTCCGAGATGCTTTGTAATTTCTAGAGCTATTGAATAATACGGGCCCCGTCAGGACGAAGTCAATAGTTTGACGAGCTGGCTTGGAATCGCAGAATATCGTTCATCCTTGAGGAGGTTCCTCGGAGAGAAATCGAAGTGCCTTCCGAATTGCAACAAGTTCTGCTGCAGTTGATGTTGACGTACGGTCTAGTTTAAACCGCTGAACAATGATCATAAGTTGGATGACGAAGACTGCAGTGGAGACATACGGTGTGACAGATCTATCGGTACACACACGTGCACAGTATACCTCCGTATTCTGCATAAATCTGGAATGGATGGCTATTTTGTAATTAAAGAGATTTTCAGCGTAACCAAAGGTTTAGGCAGGACCCACGGAGGTGTTATAAATGTGCAGGTGGGAGAAAATCTCGACGGTAGAATATTCTGATGGCGTGATGTAGTCCTTGACAAGCTGCAACCTGGGTGGCTGGCAGGGAGCGATGACAACGGCTGGTGTCTGTGGTTACGATCTGGGCCTATAAGGACTCCCATGGCAATATTCAGACTGCTCTTCAAGAGACTGTTCACGCCGTCACATGTTGAGGCCACGGGGCTCACTTGCTCACCAGAAAAGTCCGAGTTTCTCGTGATTCGCAACAAAGCCAAACGCTCTGCTCAGGCTTCTCTATCGTCTGTAAACCTTGACATTCGCCTCAACGGCGCCATCATGCCTGAGATGCAGACCATCCGCATCTTAGGAATGCTGCTGAAAAACACGCACAATGGATCATCCATCATCAATTAGAAACCATCAGCGCAGCAGATGGCACGCCACGTTCGTAGAATTGCCACCCGTAAACACAGAGTCAAGGAAACGAACCTTTTAAAGCTGAACCAGGAATTTATTCTCAATCGTATCACATACTCACTTTCTTATCTGCATTTTCGTCAGGCAGAAAAGGCCAAGGTAGGTTACATCATGTGCCAGCCTAGAAGAACGTGCTTTCATTCAACACTATCCAGCACCCAGCAGCCCCTCCACCTAGGCGTCCATAACACGGTAGATGAGCTCATTGAAGCCTACCGAGCAGCGCAGCAACACCGCTTGGCGCTTACAGCGACAGCCAGACATGTTCTTGCCAAACTGGGCATACAGCCTAGCCCCACTGACTGAAGAAAAGGGCTTCTTCTACCTCTGGTCAGGGCCAAGATCCTCGCCAAACCACCCTCTAAAAATATGCTTGCGGGGAATCCGCGATGTCAGACGTAGGGCTCGCGCGTACTCTCTGCACGATTTTTACAGTGGCCTCCCAGATGTCCTTTACACAGACGCGGCTCGTTCTCCTTCTTCTCCTAGCCGCTCTCACTTTGCAATCTTTGCGGTGGCCGGCTCGGGGAGGATCGCTACCTCAGCAACCATCTCGACAACCAAATCAGAAGCTGCGGAAGAAGCAGCCATCGCTCTCGCCGGACATTCGTGTAGTGCTAAATCCGGACATCCGTGTAGTAGTCAGCGACTCTAAGCAGGCTATCACTAAATTCCTTCCGGGCAGACTGGATTCATTATCCCTTCATCTCCTTCCTCAGCTCTCTTCCTTCCAGGACCGCGATCCCATCGAACTGGTGTGGGTTCTGGATCACGTGGGCAGTCCGGAGAACGAGGCAGCCCACATTACTGCCCAAGCTTTCGTCAACCGAGTGGCGGGCCCCTCTACCCCGATGTGCACAACGAGGGCATCACTGCATACCACGACATTAAGACGTATTATCGCATGAGTAAGAGACTTTACCCCCTCCTCACCCTCGTCTCATCGTGAGCAGGGTACTGTCCGGCATCAACTACAAGCCAGGCGCTTTCTCTAATCATTACCTACTCTCCCGTATGTATCTGCGGGACTGTGAACCTAACTATACCCCTCATACAATATACCCGCCACTTTCACCCACCTGCCCTGGGGATGTAGTGCCTTGCCTCCTCCCTCTCAGCTTTTGTCTTCTCCCTCACCGGAAGCGTGGCACCACCTTCTGCCATCAACCAACAGCTGCATCCAGGCCGCAACCATGATAAACGGCCAGGACGTCAAGGGCCGTTTCTGCCGGCCTGCAAGTTTAATGAGTCACATGGCCAGTTTTGCCTTTCGCGAATAAAGTTGTTCTCTCTCTCTTGGGTCAACAGGCGAAGGTACACTCTAAAAGGCTCGCAAAGTAAGCATACTTCAACAGGAGAAGTCCGAGCTGCAGCTCTAAAAATCAAATGCGACATGTGTTAGACATCAAATACGACATAATACATATACGTCAAAAGAAAGTCAACAAAGTTAAGAAAGAATGCTTGCGAAAAGATTAGTAACGCCGATCGAGAAGGAGATGGATTCGCTACTATGACAATGTTTGACGGCAATGCACTTCACTCGGAAATAAAATGAACTAGTCGGTAATTCTTATATATGTTTTTTTTTTGTTCTGGCATATACATTTTGAACTTTATGCTGATGATCAATTTGAGGTGAGATAAAACGAGCCGGAAAGATATGGGTAAAAAAGGCGTCACTTTGATACAGTCTGTGAAAGAAGGTTAGGCAGGTAAATTTCCTGCTCGTGGAGAGTGACTCCATGTGAAATTATTTGCTTACTTCGGACACACTTTGGTATCGCACTCCTCCAAATTACTTTCAAATTGTACTGACAAGCTCAATTTTCAACCATTCTGTAACAAATCTAGCTGCTTTATTTTGTACACATTAAATAATCAAGTCGTGAAGATAATGAGGTGAGGATTCCGTAGAATAGAACTATGCTCCAGGGACGGCCTGATCAGTGACATATAAGGTTTATGCCTTGTGCTTTGGTTGGCTGGTTTTAAATTTCATTTCAGAGCGCAAAAATCTCTGAAAGCTCTGTTAGTAACGTGCTCGATATGTTTAGTTCATGTTAAAGTTGAAGAAAGGTAAATGACAAGGATATTTAATCGAATCATTAAAGTCGATAAGAGATTCGCTGACTGAATAGTGTTTAACATGGGTGTTGTGAACTGCACAAGATTTAACATGTTTTGTTTTATCAATTTTTCGTTTTATCAATCTATCTGGCATAATCATCATCAATTGCTTAGCTACGGACTGTTGTACAAACACGTCAGTATTGTTAGATATTTTTTTGGAAATGATAGAGACATCGGCTAAAAGCTGTATGGAAGAAGTTTGGATGCTACGTCATTCATATAAGAAGGGGAGGGGACATAATGCCCATCCCTGAGGCACTCCTGATAAATCTTTGGATAGCTTAGATTTAGATTCACAAATTTTACCTGTATCAGCTCTATTTGTAAGGAATTTTCGTAACCAGCATTTAGAGCTGGAAGTTGGGCTAGTTGGTTCTGCGGTAAGCTTATTATGAAAACTTCCAGCGAAAAAAAAAAGAACACTAAGGAAGGAAGAGAGAGGACAAGTCCAGCACCTTGTTTTTGCATCTTGGTGTATAGTTTGAACTTTGAAATTTTAATTAAACACTGATGAAGCGCTCTATCGAATCATTTGGCAAAGTACACGAATAAGCCAGCGGTATAAAGAGATTTATGCACGAGTTGTCAACGTTGGTAAAGAGTTCATATAACTCTGCGAAGCAGAATTGATTATTCCGAAAGCGATGCTGGTGTTTGCAGAACAGATTGTTCACGTCATTGCGTTTGACTAAGCACGCGCTGTCGCATTTTACAGCAGATTGAGGTTAGCAAATGAAATGGGCTTTTCTGTGGACTGATAACTGCGTTATCTACGCCAGTGAAACCGGCCGTGATATGGCAAGTGAAGCAGTTATTCGGATCCCCGCTATGCCCAGACTTCCATACCGGAATGACAAAAACAATTTTTCAGTCATCCTTGGTGCTTTCCTTACATAGTGACTGTTGAAATAGAAGAGCTAGAATAATATAACAGCAGCGACAAGTTAACTTAAGAAGTTTGGCACTAACGCCATCACGTCCAGGCCGGGTTTTTAGTAGGAGTCTGGCCCTGAAGCTATGCCACTTGCATTGACAGGTAGCGGGAAAAGGGGGTGGTGAATAGATGGCTTAGCGAGTGTTACACGGAAGTTCTACCGCGGTTCACCTATGAATTGCTTGTTAAATGACTCAGCGCACTCGACAGGTTGTAATCATGTTTACTGGTAACCTTTGGCACTGAATGATTAAACTTTGAGTTGAATATGTGCCCAGATTTCTGAGTGTTGGTTTGAATCATGATGCCACACCGTTTATCACCGCCGCGCCTATATTGTCCTTTTTCGCGGAGGCGTTTGTTCTAGAGAAACGAGCTGACGCTGTCGACGGCGCACCGTGCGTCACCTCAGCGACCGCGGACGAATACGAAACCATTATCGCTTCTACCTTGCTTCTGTGCGATCAGCTGTCGGAAATGCAGCTGAGTTTTCGCTAACGCACTATGCTCCAACCATGCTGGATTGAATCGCGTGATTGAAGATGTGTGCAGTAGTTAGTCGCAAAAATAGTCACTAGAGGTGCTATGCCCGGATGCGCCGTTTCTCGTTCGCAGGAGTTTTACCCGAGTTTGCTTCAGGGCAGTCAGTGAACGGAGATAGCAAGAAACGTGCAAAAACAGCAGGCAAAAAGAAATGTCGAGATAAAGCCGCTTATGACAACAACAGCGCACCCTGTGCGGCACAGTGCTTCCGCGCTTCAAGCACAGAAGACTGCGCAACAAAACGCAGCAGCACCGCGTATTGTTATCAACGTATTATCGCAATTTAGCAATACCATCACTGTCCCGCTGTCTATCTGCACACTTGCCGTGAGCCACTTGCCACGCCTTTCTCGGGCGCGTCAGGCGTGTGCCTCCTCTTTCGGGCATTATCTTTCTATCCTCCGTCGAGTGCGAACAAGGCACATGCGGTGCATTCTTGCACCTACACTTTCCCTCAATCGAATACTTTAAAATACAACAAATAAAATAACAAACATTTTATTTTCCAAAGTATCGGTTTTTCGTTTTCAATGCTATACATTTGCGAATGACAAACAGAGATCGAGCGAATTCCTAAATTTTGTACTTTTTTGCCGCGAGGGGCGACAGTGAGGCGAAAGCTTACAAGCGGATACATTCTAAAGGGTCGCACGCACGAGGGAGTTCATACGGTGAGCAGTCGCCAGTGGCGCTGCAGTGCTATGTTCGATTAAGTCAGTCATGACAATGATCTGTCCATTCCCTGTATATTAGCGGAATGGCAACGCAGAACAGCGGCATGGCTGTTCATTGCAGGTGCGGCTATTAAGGCCGTCGCTTTACCAACTGAATCGATACTCTCATTTAAATTAAATTATGGGAATTTACGTGCCAAAACCTCGATCTGATTATGAGGCACGCCGTAGTGGGGGGCTCCGAAATTTTGGACCACCTGGGATTCTTTGATGATGTGTGGTGTTTTATGGCGCAAGGGCCAGTTATGGCCAAAGAGCGCCATGCCAGTGTTTGTGAGTGTGCAGTGGAGCGATGAATTCTGAGAAGTAGATGAAGTGTGGCTGTAAAGGGGCCTAAAAATAATCGCTGTAAAATGCGTAAAATATACATGCACTAAAATCATGGCAATGACTAATGAGGTGTACTATGAAATGAAGAATGCACTGACAAAGAATGACACGATATTTAAAATATTTAAGATGTAGTAGTTGGAAAGAAGCACTACTGCCTAAACAGAGCCCTTGAATCACAAGGGCCTGGAGGCATGTGCTTATACAAAACTACCATCACAGCGGCATCCTCTGGAGAGAGGATGCGCTATGAATTTGTTGGGCTTACAACATGCAGTACCACGTCATTTAAGAAAGCGAGGACTGCTTTAGTGCTAAACAGTGGTTCCTCACCAAGAAACATACTGGGATGCAGAGGGACATGATAGCGGTAAGCTAAAGGGAAATGTTTTTTTCTATCTGCTTCGGCATCCCGACACTCCAGGAGAACGTGGAGGACGGTTAGCCTCTTACCACATCTACCACAGGTTGGTGGTTCATCCCCGGTTAACAAAAAACTATGGGTGCCAAATGTATGACCTATTCTGAGACGACAGAATAGGACATCAGTTCGTCGTGTTTTCGTTACGGGGGGCCAGAAACCTAACTGTGGCTTAATCAAGTGAAGCTTATTATTTGTTTGTGCATCCCACAGACGTTGCCAATGGCTTCGCAATTTCTTACGGAAGAAATGTTTCAAATCTGTTGCAGAAACAGCAGCTGTAGGATTAGTAGCGTGCGATGTTATTGACGTAGCCATTCGGTCAGCTAGCACATTACCCTCAATGCTTCTATGGCCAGGCACCCAGCATATAATGATATGCTGGTTAGATACATATGCTCTACACAGTACGGAATAGAGCTCAATGAGTGTAGGATTTTTCTGTTTACAGGGTGACTTTAAAGCGTTTACGACACTTAGAGAGTCTGTAAATATGATTGATTTTTGAAGTTTAGATTTCCTTATATGCCTCACAGCTGACAATAAAGCATAGGCCTCAGCCGTAAAGATACTTGCTTCCGGGTGGAGTACACCGGATTCCGAGAAGGATGGGCCGACGGCTGCATACGACACCCCGTCACGTGACTTAGAAGCGTCTGTATAAAACTCTGTGCATGTGTACTTGGACTGGAGTTCAAGGAAATGCATTTTGATATGTGCCTCTGGTGCGTGCTTAGTGACCTCCACGAATGATGTGTCACACTCTATGAGCTGCCACTGCCACGGCGGTAACAGTTTCGCTGGAGCCATAAGACAGTGTTCAAGCAACGGAACACCCATTTCCTCACTAAGATTCCGCACACGCAAAGAGAACGGTTTTCTCGATGCCGGTCGATTTTGAAAGAGTGTGGCAGTGGTCATGTCGTTTATGGTTGAATAAGAGGGATGTTCAATGTTCGCGTGTACTCTAAGAAAATATGTAAAACTATTGTATGAACGCTGCAGATGAAGTGACCACTGATTCGACTCTACGTAGAGGCTGTGGATCGGACTTGTTCGGAAAGCACCGGTCGCGAGGCGGATGCCCAGATGGTGAACGGGGTCTAGAATTTTTAATGCACTTGGCGTTGCGGAATTATAAATTATAGCCCCGTAATCAAGGCGTGATCGGACAAGACTGTTGTACAAGTTCAGTAGGCATTTTCGGTCACTACCCCATGTTGCGCGCGACAAAATTTTTAAAAGGTTCATCGTCTTCAGACACCTTGCCTTCAAATATTTAAGGTGGGGGATAAAGGTGAGCTTTGAGTCTAGAATTATTCCCAGGAATTTATGTTCACTGCTCACGGATAGTTCCTCTTGATTAATCGTGAGATTTGGCACTGGTGTCATGCCTCTTTTGTTTGAGAAAAGTATGCACGTACTTTTCTTTGCATTTATTTTAAATCCATTTACATCAGCCCATTTAGACAGTTTGTTTAATCCAAGCTGTACCTGCCGTTCGCAGATAGCAATGTTGCATGATTTGAAACCTATCTGTACATCATCGACATACACAGAATAAAACATGCTGCGTGGAATAACTGTATACAGGGAGTTCATTTTTACAATAAAGAGCGTGCAACTAAGCACACCCCCTTGTGGCACGCCAGCCTCCTGGGTGAATGTTCTAGATAAAACATTGCCCACTCTTACGCGAAACGTCCGGTTAGACAAGTAGCTTTCGACTGTGTTTAACATATTTCCACGGACCCCCATCGCGGAAAGATCTCGCAGAATCCCGAAGCGCCATGTCGTGTCGTACGCTTTCTCTAGATCTAGAAAGACCGAAAGTAAAAACTGTTTATGTATAAACGCATCTCTGATGTTTGCCTCGATGCGAACAAGGTGGTCTATTGTTGACCTACCTTCTCGGAAGCCACACTGGAAGGGGTCTAGTATTTTGTCATTTTCTAGGAAACAGATTAGGCGCCGGTTTATCATTTTTTCATACAACTTGCACAGGCAGCTTGTTAGCGCTATTGGCCTGTAGCTGCTAGCTAAAGACGGGTCCTTGCCTTGTTTAAGAATCGGGATGACTATGGCTTCTTTCCACAAGGAAGGAATATATCCAGCCGCCCACATGGCATTAAAGAGAGAGAGGAGTGTTGTCAGTGTTTCGGGGTGTAAGTACCTAATCATTTCGTAGATGATACGGTCGCCACCTGGCGCTGAGTTGTTGCAACAAGCGAGAGATGCTTTAAGTTCGGCTAAGCTGAATGGTCGGTTGTAAGCCTCATTTGATGAACCTTTGCGATTAAGGGGCTGCCGCTCTTCGCGTTCTTTGAACTTCAGGAAAGATTGTGTATAGTGCGATTCACTCGATACATATTCGAAGTGTTTGCCTAGAGTATCCGCCTGGTCTTCCAGGCTATCACCTTGGCTATTTACTAAGGGTAGGGGATGTGACTCCCGACCTATTAATTTATTCACCCTATTCCAGACTTTCGTTTCATCTGTATACGAGTTTATGCTGGAGATGTACTTTTCCCAGCTCTCTCTTTTAGCACGTCTGCGCGTTCTCCTGCCCTGCGATTTTGCTTGTTTAAAATTAATCAAGTTTTCGGCTGTTGGGGAGTTGCGAAACAATCCCCAGGCCTTGTTTTGCTTTTTACGTGCTTTTTGGCATTCCTCGTTCCACCAAGGCAGGCGACGCTTATTAGCTAGTCCATTAGTTTGTTGTATGCACCTTTCTGCAGCGTCAGTGATAAAACGTGTTATATACGCCACAGCATCGTCTATGTTAAGAGACGCAATGTCATCCCGGCCTAAATATGTTATTTCTTTAAAAAGTTGCCAGTTAGCAGAGTTAACCTTCCATCGGGGAACATGTGGCGAGCAACCATCTTGTTTTGTTAAGCTTAGTATAATTGGAAAGTGGTCGCTCCCAAAGGGGTTCTTCAGAACGGACCACTGCAGGTACGGAATTAGTGTACTCGACACGATACTCAAATCTATGGAGGAGTATGAATTATGCGCCACGCTGTAGTACGTTGGCTCTTTCTTATTAAGTAAACATGCTCCCGAGGAAAAAAGGAAGTTTTCAATTAGGCGACCTCTTCCATCACAACGCGTGTCTCCCCACAAGGTGTTATGTGCATTGAAATCTCCGAGAACTATGTATGGCTCCGGAAGCTCATTTATGTAGTTTTGAAATTCCGTTTTATTAAGTGGATAGCTGGGAGGGATGTATATGGAACTAATAGTGATTAGCTTGTCAAACAACACCCCTCGGACAGCAACTGCCTCTAGGGGCGTACGAAGTTTTAATTCCCGGCAGGCAATACCTCTATCGACTACAATAGCCACACCACCGGAAGACACGACTGTGTCATCGCGGTCTTTACGAAAAATGGCGTATTGCCGGAGAAAGTTTGATTGTGTAGGTTTAAGGTGTGTCTCTTGAACACACAGCACCTTAGGATTAAACCTGTGTAGGATTTCTTTGACGTCATCGAGGTTGTGTAGGAGTCCTCTGACGTTCCATTGTATTATTTGTGTATTCATGTTGGAAGTGTTTTTTTGTGCTGTGTGTTTAAAAAAGAGACTAATTTAACTTACAGAGCCCTTGTCGGGCCCTGTGATGCGGGCTTTTTCTTTTTTGGAGCGATCGCGAGATTCTCGCGGCTCCTTTGGCGCTTGCGGCGCTGTCTGGCAGGTTGTTGTGTCCATCGCCTCTTGCGAGGCGCTGGACACGCGCTCTTGCGAGCGGTTGTTTTGACGGGAAGGCCTCGTTTCGAGGGACGAGGCCCTTGAGGCCACCAGCCCGGAGGTCGATGGCCCCTTCTTGTGAGTTGGCGGAGCAGCGCGAGCTGCAGCCGCCGGGGGGGCGGATGGCGTCACTGCCGGCTCACTGTGTGTGGGCCGGACAGCCGCCGGAAGCCGTTGCGACGCTGCCCCCTGACGCGCCACTTCGGCAAAAGTTTTCTTTGGCAGGTAGGATACCCGCCTGCGTGCCTCCTTGAACGTTAGATTTTCCTTTACTTTAATTGTTACAATTTCTTTTTCTTTTTTCCAGGATGGGCACGACCGCGAGTATGCGGCGTGCTCCCCATCACAGTTCACACAGTGGAGAGAGTTTTCGCATGATTCAGAGAGATGCTCAGTGGCACTGCATTTCGCACAAGTCTGACGGCCTCGGCAGTTCTGCGAACTGTGGCCGAATCTTTGGCATTTGAAGCATCGAAGAGGGTTTGGCACGTATGGCCTGACACGTAATTTAATGTATCCGGCTTCAATGGTCTCGGGTAGAACACTAGAACCAAAAGTAAGGATTATATGTTTTGTCTTTAGCTCCTTGCCATCGCGCCTCATCTTGATTCGTTTTACAGTCAAAACATTTTGCTCTTTGAATCCTTCCAAAAGTTCATCTTCGGTGAGCTCCAACAGGTCGTCATCAGAAATAACACCGCGGGTGGTGTTCATTGTGCGGTGCGGGGTCACAGTCACAGGAAAGTCTCCAAACGACACTAGATTCTGTAGTTTATCATGTTGTTTCTTATCGCGGAGTTCCAGGAGGAGGTCACCGCTGGCCATCCTCGTCGCCTTGTAACCTGGTCCTATAGTCTCTGTCAGAGTCTTTGCAACGATAAAGGGTGAGATCACTCTCACGGTCTTTTCAGTTTTCTCACTGTGTACCACGTGGTAGCGTGGAAAGTTTTCAACTTGTCGGCCAAAAAATTTAAAAACTTCTTCGGTGCGCCCCCTCTTTTGGGGGCGATCAGAAAGCGCGGGAAAAGAATTAGCCATAAAATATTCATGTTTCGGCAGAAACGCCAGCCACCCACCATGGAGTCCTACTAGGGGACGCTGCAGTGCCTGTAAACATAGGCCCTGCAGACGCCAGCCGTACGTCACCACTATAACCGAATATGAAATAACCTAGGCAGGCTACTCACACAGGGTTAACCCTCGCTGCCAAGAAGATCGGAAGGAATATAGAAGAGAGGAGAAGACAGGAAAGATTAAAAGTAAGAGAGAAAGACGAAGGTTGGAGAGGAGGATAGGAAAAGGCAACTACCGATTTCTCCCGGATGGGTCAGTCCGGGAGTGCCGTCTACGTGAAGCCGAGGCCAAAGGGGTGTGTTGCCTCCGCCGAGGGGCCATAAAGGTCCAAGCACTCAACATCGGCTCAACCCCCAGGATCCCCTTTTCCCCGGACACGGCTAAGCCACGCACGGTTAAACGTGGGAGGGTCCAACCCTCGTGTGCTCGGGTCCGTGGTGTCGCAGCACACCAAACGCCTGCTGACGCAGACGCCCCTGCGGGGGTGGGATTCTCTAACGTGCACCTGAATCTAAGTACACATAGCATAGATATATGGCTGTTGAAGGAGATGACCGGCGAATTGTTTCCTCTATCGTAGCACGGCATCGCCGACTGGAGGAACTACCCCCGTGATGTCGCAAGGGACGAGCTGCTGGCGCGACCTCCATTCGGTGGCCCCGGGTAGATAGCGAAAATAGACGAGTGCCTTCCTCGCGGCGCGCAAAAGTACAGTTTAGGCCGCCTAATGACGGGCGACAACGTTTCGCCAAGCCGCCAAAATTACGGCGGTGCTAAAGATGGTGGCTCATAGGTCTTCGGCATGGTCTGCGCGACCAAAGGGGTGCTGTGACTTTGCAAGGTCGACCGACGAAAGGCGGCGACGCTAGGCGCCATTATTGCAGCCAATGTTCAACCGGGGAACATTATTCATATTGACGCATTGGCCGCATGCAACTGTATCCCACATTTAGGAGACAGCCTACCACAGCGTGAACTTTGTGGACCTCATCACGGGCGTTCACACGCAAAAAATAGAAAATTGTCAAAAAGTGAAGCACCATCTTGTCAGCGGTGGGTACAGGGTAACTGCACCGATGCTGGAGTCCCACCTGGGATGTATGTGGTGGCAGTCAAAAGCCACGTGCGCTGCAAAGACCCTTTTTTGCGTTTGTTATGAAGCCACGGATTGCTCAGGCTACCTAGTATAAAGACTCTTTCCTGCGGTTGTTAGAAGGCATCACTCCGTGCTAGCCAGTATGAATGTGCATCACAAAGTAAAAGAAAATAAATCGTAGTTTTCTGAGCCTTGTATGAGTGCTTTCCGGCTATCCTGAGTGCTTACACGGCAAGCGCGCGGCAAACCACTTCTGCGCTAGTCGACGCTCACTTCGTCTCGCAGCCTTACTTTAACGCGAGCCACGAGCGATCTGTTGAAAGCCCAGTGTGAAAAACCAGACGCACACCAATCTGTGCTCGGAAATGGGAGCGCGAGCACGTAGCGAGTCGCACCAATTCAATCCAGACGAAAGAGAAGGAGCAACGTGCAATCTGTTGAAAGCCCAATGTGAAAACGAAGCGCACACCAATCTGGACTCGTAAATGCTAGCCCAAGCACGTAGCGAGCCGCGCCAGTCCAATCCAGATGAAAAAAACCGGCAGTTCCCACGCCCTGTGGGAATCGATGTTATACGAAGCAGTGTGCGGGGAGCCGTCCAAGTTAACGAAACGACCATGAGAGCACCAATACGTAGGCGGCTCTTTCATGACCTACATGACATGCATGTCACAATATTCATGTCATGAGTCCTCACGAGTCGCTTTAGCTACACCTAAGAGACATCAGGGCGAAAGCCTTAATCACACTCATGACTATGACTTCTATCCACATCCTTTAGTATTTTCTTCACTTACTACCGACGTCCGCACCCATTCCAGTGGTTTTTGAGTGTTAATCTTTTTCGCTGAGTCATTGTCATTTTTGCTGAGTCATGCTCATGACTGTGATTTCTACCGTCATCCTGTAGAGTTTCGTTTACTTAGTGCCCACGTCCGAACCCATTTCAGTGGCTTTTGAGTGTTAATATTTTTTCGCTGAGTCATTGTAATTTTTGCTCAGTCTTGCTCATGACTATGATTTCTACCATCGTCCTTTGTCCCATTATGACCCTCTTTCTTCCCCTCTTTCCCTTCCCTTACGTAGAGTAGCAGGCCAGATGCTCTATATTCCGGTCGACCTCTCTACATTTTCAAATCAATAACCTACTTCTTCTTCTTCTTGCTGAGTCATACTCATTACTATTACTTCTACCAGCATCCCGTAGTGTTTCCTTCACTTAGTACCCACGTCCGAACCCATTCCAGTGGTTATTGACTGCTATACTTTTTTCGCTGAGTCATTGTCATTTTTTTTAGTCATGCTCATGAGTATTACTTCTACCAGCATCCTGTAGTGTTTCCTTCACTTAGTACTCACGTCCGAACCTATTTGAGTGGTTTTAGAGTGCAGAATTTTTCGCTGGGTCATGGTCATGACCTACATGACACGCATATCATGACATATTTATCATGACCTATCACTTATGTTCGTCATATACGCCTGTCATAATATATCAATTTTGGTGCCTACTAAGTTAACGAAAACACAAAGAGCGATGGAACGAAAAATCTTTGGAGTAACGTTAAGAGACAGGAAGAGAGCGGTGTGGATCAGAGAACAAACGGGGGTAGGGGTAGACGATATTCTAGTTGACATTAAGCGGAAGAAATGGAGCTGGGCAGGCCATGTAATGCGTAGGATGGATAACCGCTGGACCATTAGGGTTACAGAATGGATACCAAGAGAAGGGAAGCGCAGTCGAGGACGGCAGAAAGTCAAGTGGGATGATGAGGTTAGAAAATTCGCAGGCGCAAGTTGGAATACGCTAGCGCTATAAATATAGGCTGATGATGAATGATGATGGATGAAGTTAACGAAACGACCATGAGAGCACCAAGACGTAGGCGGCTGTTTCATGACCTACATGATACGCATGTCATGGTATTCATGTCATGACATATCATTTATGTTCGTCATATACTCTTCTCATAGTATGCTAATTTTGATAAATGCCAAGGTAACGAAACGACCATGGGAGCACAAAGTCGTAGGCGGCTAGATAGATAGATACGGTCAAAGTAGCAAATGTTCGCCAAGAAATGCTTCGCATTTAAAAGAGGGCGAGCGTCCCCTCGTGGTATAACGCGAAACGTATTAAACTACGAATTAGTCTAATACACATTCCGTGCGCATCTTGTGCTTATAACCCATGTTAATCTCACTAATTTTATTGGAGTAAATTCATATATCTTATGATTTGCTTGTGCCTGTAACGCACTCGGTGGATCCACAAACAAGTGAAAGAATGCGCTACTATGAGCCGACCGTATGATCACGTGGGCCCCAGTTTGTTAACCGCCCATATGGCAACGCCCAAGGGATGATAGCCACCCAGAGTGAATCTACATACACCAATGAAACTGGAGGTGTGCCGACGGACAAACTTTCTCTTGCTACCATTAGTTCTTTCATTTTGGGGCGTCGCCAGAGCGCGTGAAGATCCGGAGTTTCGACAAACTCAGCGTATCCTGCATAGCACCCTAGCATATTAAGGAATATAATGAATATGTGTGGCCAAGTTCGCGGCCCGCTGCCGCAACTGTCCGTACTTGTTTCCGGCACTTCTAGATGTACGGCTTCCTCGATGATATAGAAATGTGCTCATCCGCCAGCGTTGTATCGCTAACCTTCATAGAAAGGGCTTCAGCCCCGGTACATCGGAAAGAGTGAGTACCGCTCTTTAAACAATCGTAGAAGGAGTACCGCTGCTTCCGGTCATATTGGCTTCGCGCACAGTATCTTCACACATCTACTCCAACTGGCACGGAAACTTACGCCTCCTCTTTCGCAAACGTGTCAAGAATAAGTGAACAGGAGCACACGTTAATATATGCGCACTATATACGCTCAATAAATGACGGTACTACACCGATGATGATGATGATGATGTATGTTGTTTAATGGCGCAAGGGCCAGGTATGGCCAAAGAGCGCCAGGCCTGTGTTAATAAGTTGACAATGGAGCAATGAATTGCGAAAGGTAGATGTGTCGTGGCTGTAAAAGGGCCTAAAAACAATCGCTGTAAAATGCGTAAAATATATATGTAATAAAATTATGGCAATGGCTAATGAGGTGCACTATGAAACGAAAGAACAAATTGCAAGATAATGATGATAAATGAGAATTTATCACTGATAAGTCTTTCAAAAAGCACTACTGCCTCTTCAGGCCCTTTGAAATGCAAGAGCCTGGAGACGCGTGCTATACAAAACTACTATCGCAGCGGCATCCTCTGGAGAGAGGATGCGCTACTCCAGAGGATGCGCTATGAAACTATTGGGCAAATAACATGCAATGTAACATCGCTAAGAAAACCCAGGACAGCTTTGGTGTTAAAGAGGGGTTTGTCACCCAGAAACATAGCGGGATGGAGAGGGAGACAGTACCGGTACGCTAGAGGAAAGTGCCTTTTTCTCTCTGTTTCGGCTTCCCTGCACTCCACGAGGGCGTGGAGCACGGTAAGCCTCTCTCCACATCTACCACAGGTTGGTGGGTCATTTCCAGTTAAAAGAAAATTGTGGGTGCCGTATGTATGTCCTATTCTCAAACGAGAGAATAGGACATTAGTTCTTCGTATTTTCGTAACGGGATGCCAGGGACCTATCTGTGGCTTAACTAAATGGAGCTTATTGTTCGTTTCGGCATCCCACAAGCGCTGCCAGTGGCTTCGAAGATTATTTCTTAAGTAGGGCTTGAGGTCTGCGGCAGGGATAGAAGCTGTAGGGTTAACGGCTCGCGATGTAGTTGATGAGGCCATTTGATCAGCCAGAACATTGCCCTCGATGCCTCTATGGCCAGGCACCCAGCACAAAATAATATGCTGGTTAGCCATATATGCTTTGCACAGAGCAGAATACAGTTCAATGAGTACGGGGTTTTTGTGTCTGTGTAGATTCATGATAGCTTTTACAACGCTTAGGGAGTCTGTAAATATTATTGATCGTTTGAGTTTTGACTTGCCTATATTCTTCACGGCTGATAAAAGTGCATAGGCTTCAGCCGTAAAAATGCTTGTTTCCGGGTGCAGTACATCGGACTCGGAGAACGATGGGCCGACTACTGCATAAGAAACCCCTGCATGTGACTTGGAAGCGTCAGTGTAAAACTGAGTGCAGGACGAGTACTTGAACTGGATTTCTAGAAAATGCATCTGGATATGTGCCTCTGGAGCGTCTTTTGTGACCTCTACAAATGAAGTATCACACTCTATGAGTTGCCACTGCCACGGTGGCACTGGATTTGCTGGGGCCATCAAATTATTTTCAAGTAGTGGGATATCCATTTCTGCACTAATTTTTCTTATACGTAGTGAAAAGGGTTCTCTTACTGTCGGTCGGTTATTAAACAGTGTGGCACTGGTCATATCATTTATGATTGAGAAGGACGGATGTTCCGAGTTCGAATTTACTTTTAGGAAATAGGCAAGGCTTAAGTATGAACGTTGCATGTCAAGCGACCACACGTCCGCTTCTACGTACAAGCTTGACACAGGACTTGTCCTGAAGGCACCAGTGGCTAAGCGGATGCCGAGATGGTGTACAGGATCCAGCATCCTTAGGGCGCTTGGCGTAGCGGAATGGTACACTATGGCGCCGTAATCTAGTCGTGTGCGTATGAGGCTCTTATACAGATTTAAAAGGCACTTTGTGTCACTACCCCAAACGGTGCGTGACAACACTTTTAGAATATTCATTGTTTTCATGCACTTGTTTCTTATATACTGTATGTGTGCCACAAATGTAAGTTTCGTATCTAGAATCACACCTAAAAATTTATGTTCTATTTTTACGGCCACACGTTGTCCCTGCAACTCAATGTCAGGATCGGGGTGCAGACCCCTCTTCCTGGAGAACAGGACGCAGGTGGTTTTTTGTGGGTTAAGGCTAAATCCATTCTCGTCTGCCCACTTAGACACCTTGTTCAGACCAAGCTGAATCTGCCGCTCACAGACTGCAAGATTGCACGAGGCGAAACCTATCTGTACATCATCGACGTATGCAGAGTAAAACATGTTTCTTGGGATGTACAGACGCAAAGAACTCATTTTTACGATGAAGAGAGTGCAACTCAGCACCCCGCCCTGTGGCACTCCAGTTTCCTGCACAAATGGTCTTGATACAGCATTTCCCACACGAACACGGAATGTGCGATTAGATAAATAACTTTCTATGACATTTAACATGTTACCACGTATACCAACGTGTGAGAGGTCTCGAAGTATTCCAAACCGCCACGTGGTATCGTAGGCTTTTTCCATATCAAGGAATACAGACAGAAAGAACTGTTTATGGACAAAAGCTTCACGAATTTGCGTCTCAATACGTATTAGATGGTCGGCGGTGGATCGACCCTCTCGAAACCCGCATTGGTACGGGTCAAGCAATTTGTTTGATTCGAGGAAGTGTATTAGTCTGCGGTTTATCATTTTTTCGAACAGTTTGCAGAGACAGCTTGTTAGTGCTATAGGCCGGTAACTTGAAGCAGACGAAGGGTCCTTGCCCTGCTTCAGTATAGGAATGACAATGGCCTCTTTCCAGGCAGAGGGGATCTTGCCGGAGGACCATATAGCATTGTAAAGGCAGAGGAGAGTTTTCTTTGTTTCTTGGGGAAGGTGTTTTAGCATTTGATAAACTATGCGGTCAGAGCCTGGGGCAGACTTGTTGCAACAACTAAGGGACGCATACAGCTCAGCGATGCAAAATGGCCGGTTGTATGCCTCGTCTCCGGTGCATTTTCTTTCTATTTTCTGTTTTTCTATGGTAGCCTTGTGTCTTTTAAATGTTGGCGAATAATGGGATGAGCTGGACACATGTTCAAAATGTGCTCCCAAGCAGTTAGCTTGTTCTTCCAGACTGTCGCCTTGTGTGTTTACCAACGGGAGTGAATAAGTTTGTAGCCCTTTTATCTTATTAACTTTCTTCCAGACTCTGCCCTCATCTGTATACGAGTTGATGCCTGATAAAAACTTCTCCCAACTCTCTCTCCTGGCCTGTCGACGCGTTCTTCTGCCCTGCGATTTTATCTTCTTAAAATTGACAAGATTCTCCGCAGTTGGGAAGTCCCGTAGCAAGCCCCACGCTTTGTTCTGTTTCCTACGTGCGTTCCGACATTCGTCGTTCCACCATGGGACACGGCGTTTGCAGGTCGCACCACTTATTTTAGGTATACATTCAGAGGCGGCATCAATTATAAGAGATGTAAGATACTCGACAGCAGCATCAATTCCCAGCGAAGATATGTCAGACCACGAGATACTACTTGTCAGACTTTGGAATTTCTCCCAATCTGCTGTATCCAACTTCCAGCGAGGTGCCTGTGGTGGTTCGTTTTGTAGTGGTGATCTCAGCAGTATCGGGAAGTGGTCACTCCCGTAAGGACTTTTTATAACTTCCCATTTAAGCTCAGCAAATATAGACGGGGAAGCTACACTGAGATCAATGGAAGAAAACGTTTTGTTTGGGAGATTGTAGTAGGTGGGTTCCTTCTTATTCAGGAGACACGCACCAGAGGAGAAAAGAAATTGTTCGATTAGGCGTCCTCGTGCATCGATACGCCTGTCGCCCCACAAGCTGCTGTGTGCATTGAAATCGCCAAGAACGAGGTAAGGTTCTGGTAATTCATCTATAAATGACTGAAATTCATGCTTGTGTAAAGGATAATGTGGGGGTATGTAGAGCGAGCATACGGTTATGAGCTTACCCAGAAGTACAGCACGAACGGCTACCGCCTCAAGTGCCGTATTGAGTGGAAGTTGCTGACAGGCTACACTTCTGTCGAGTATGATGGCCACACCACCAGAAGATGCGGCAGAGTCCTCGCGATCTCTTCGGAAAATAATATTCTGACGTAGGAAGTTGGTGTTTCTGGAGTTTAGGTGTGTTTCTTGAACACACAGCACCTTTGGATTAAATTTATTGATAAGTTCTTGGATGTCGTCGAGGTTGTGGATTAGTCCTCTAACATTCCACTGCATTATTGTGTTCATGTTGGAGGAAAATAAAAGGTGCTGTGTGTCTCAAAAGGGAGAAGGGTGACTTACTTTACAGAGCCTTTGCTAGGCCCTGTAATTGGTGTTTTGTCTTTTTTGGAGCGGTCAAGAGAACCTCGCCGCTCCTTCGACGCTACTAGCGCCGTTTGGCTTGGACTAGTGTCCATAGCCTCTTGCGAGGCACTGGACACCCGCTCCAGAGAGCGATGTGTGCGTCGCGTAGACTTCATCTCGAGCGATGAAGCCTTCGCCCCCACCGGGCCGGAGGTCGACAGGACCCCTGTGGCCTCTGCGGTGCCCTGGCTGCTGCCGGAGCTTGTAGAGGCCACTGGTGTGGACACTGTGAGAGATGGCAGGGCAGCGTTGGCTGCTCCCACCTTAGGGGCGGGTGGCGTTAGCCTCGGCACGCTAGACGTGGTCCGGGCTACCGCCAGAGGCCGTTGTGGTGCCGCCCCCCGTTGCACCACTTCGGCAAAAGTTGTTTTAAGCAAGAACAACGAGGAGATACGTTGACGTGCTTCGCGGAATGTGATATTCTCCTTCACTTTTACAGTAATTATTTCTTTTTCTTTCTTCCAGGCTGGACAAGCTCTGGAGTATGCCGGGTGACTGCCGTCGCAGTTCGCACAATGTACCTCGTCATTATTGCGATCGTCAGAAGAGTGACCAGTTGTGCCGCACTTTGCGCACATAAGCTGCCCTCGGCAGCTCTGGGATGCGTGACCAAATCTTTGACATTTGAAGCAACGTCGCGGGTTCGGAATGTATGGTCGAACATGAAGTTTTACGTAGCCGGTTTCCAGAGTCTCGGGTAAAGTAGTTGAACTGAAAGTGAGTATTAAATGCTTTGTTGGGATTTCGTTGTCATTCCGTCTGATTTTGATGCGCTGCACATGGATTACTCCTTGGTCCTTCCATCCATCCAGGAGTTCTTCTTCATTCAATGTCATTAGGTCTTCGTCTGATACTACACCTTTTACTGTGTTCATTGTTCGATGTGCGCTTACAGAAACAGGGATGTTACCAAAGGCTACGAGGTGTGCGAGTTTGTTGTATTGTTCCTTGTCTTTTAGTTCGAGTAGCAAATCTCCGGTTGCCATCTTTGTTGCCTTATACCCAGCTCCAATGGTCTCTTTTAGGCACTTGGCCACAAGAAATGGGGAAATTGCTCTAGCTTTTGTAGATGATTGTTCGCAGTGGAGGACGTGGAATTTCGGGAACCGTTCGTTGTTTTTGGGCAAGAATAGTGATGTTGCATCGGTGCGTACCCTTTTCGAGGCACGATCAGTTGAGAAAGGGTTCGGGGATCCCATGGAAAGAAACTACTTGTTCGGCAACAGCGTCTGCCACCCACCGCGGAGCCCAACAAGGGGACGTGGCAGAACATAGAGACAAGTCTGCACATCGCCAGCAGTATGCCGTTGCTATAACCCAATATGGTATACCCAAGGTTGGACAGCCACACCAGGTTAACCCTTGCCGCCAGGAAAAGTCGAAGTGAATGGAAAAGATGAGAGGACAGGACAGATTAAAAGTGGAAGGGAAAGACGAAGATGATGGTAGAGAGAGATAGGAAAAGACGACTACCGGTTTCCCCCGGGCGGGTCAGTCCGGGGGTGCCGTCTACGTGAAGCAGAGGCCAAAGGGGTGTGTTGCCTCCGCCGAGGGGCCTTAAAGGTCCAAACACCCGGCTTCGGCTCAACCTCCAGGATCCTCTTTTCCCCGGACACGGCTAAGCCGCGCACGGCTACACGCGGGAGGGGCCAACCCTCATGTGCTCGGGTACGTGGTGTCGCAACACACCAAACGCCTGCTTACGCAGACGCCCCTGCGGGGACGGTACTACACCGACAGCGCACGAATGGCGGAAGTTGAATGCTTCGTGACGCTCCACATGAGTGAGCGAGTTACTAGCGATAATACATCTTTGCTACAAGATATTACAATGTACAGAACAGCTACGTTTCAATCCTTGTGCGCAGCAAGGACAAATCTACCAGTACTGAGCACATCCGCGAGAGATTAGGGAGAAAATAATAAGATAGGGACCGTACCGAGGAACTTTAGTGAGACAGAAACATGACAAGCCGCTGTTTCAAAATATTTTCCAAATAAACAACGAAGAGCAAAACACACTAACATATTCTTGATATAAGCGCGAGGAAGACACTTATATAAGCGCTTATATCAAGAATATGTTACCGTACCAACTCGCCCAACTATCCATTCTTATGCAAAACACACTAATCCTGATCAATTCATGAGCAAAGCTTGGAATGCATATTTAGTACCGCTTTTAAAGTAAGCACCATATACTGTGCTCGCGCCATCTGGACATATCTTAATCAGCTCCGAAAGCGCTTTTGCATGTTCTCTGAAGCTGTGGCCAAAGCTTCGTGTCGTCCACCCAGTCACCGTCTACGATATCTCCCCAAGCAGCGGTTTCCTAAGCCGAACCGGCCTCATATACATCCATTGTAAACACGGAGGCAGTTGAAGCAAGCATTGGACGCGTCACCACATGATCAAACATGGCAGCACCCACGGGATCGCCGCGTAAAGGGTCAATACCAGACCCTGAAAATAAGGCTGAAGTAGTGCGCGGTTAGAAAAACAGAGACGAACGACGTCGCCTTGACTTTTGTTTTAAAGCGGTTCCATCCGTGTTGCACACCGGTTTTCTCGTCTCTCCTACTACGTCGCGACGCTGGTGAAGGTACGGAGTAGCCTTGACTCATGCTTGGCCCCCCATGGCGGAGCCATAGATCAAAACCCAGAATCATCTTTGTTCGTCTAAACCCTGGTTCACCGGTAAAGTTGCCGCACACTAGGCCTCGCTCCCGAGGCCTCACGCATCACGTCCAAGATTGGATAGACCAGTTCGAGCGTGTCGCCAATTATAATGACGGGCTCCTAGCGAAAAACTCGCTAGTGTCTATTTTGCCCTTCAAGATAGTGCACGGACGTGGTATGTGAACCGGTAGAGGAGATTGACCGCGTTGGATGTCTTCGGCGCCCACCTTCTACACAAATTCACTACTATATATGGACAGAAGAGACAACGCGTAGCGCTATCTCGAATCTTGTATTCAAAAACCAAGTGAGAGCACATTACAAGAGCGTTAAACGAGAGCGTTGCCATGTTTGCTAAAGATATGACCCGCCGTTTCCGCAGAGCTGGCCCTGAGATGGCTGAAGAAAAGGTGCGCTATCTGATTGCGGGACTTGCGAAGGATCCACCGACAACAGTGCCCGGATTTACCAAGGAACCTACAGCTATCGGTCACGCGGCGACGATATGGAATGTGGCTTTTGCCCTTCCTTAAAAAAAATCTTCCGGATGCACCAAGCTTCGAAAGCAGTGCAGAGATTGTGAAGACTACCTATACACAATGCACGCAGGTGTCAAGTGGTCATGTTTTGCGACAGCAACTTCAAGATGGCTTACACATGGATACTTTGCTTTTACAAACACAGGCACGAATCTTTCACTTGAGCAAACATAAGGCAATCTCAGGACAGATTATGTCCACAGGAACCTGCAGATGTACCTCAAGCACCGACGAGGGCGCTTCTAACGACGGCGCGAGCATATGTTGAGATTAGCAGCAGCAGCAGCGTCATTGCTCGTTGTCCGCATGCGCTGTTCTTTTTGCTTTGTTCCAAACAATTTACAATTGAATTGAAAACCATAATTCTCGACCTTCACTGCAGTATGTCCGCGTCCAAACCGCACAGAATGTGGTGCTGTGAAGTGGAATAGTAGTGTTTAAAGCAATGCTCCAGACACGAATCTTTTTGCCGGCACGAGTATTGGTGAAGCAACGGCCCGAACACTGGACCCAGCTGGTTTGCTTAAGAAAGTCAGGTACATGCTCGGTATTTTTGCTGAACTTGTTCTGTTGAAAAACCGGCCCATCGTGAAGCTACCTGCCATACGCTTCTTTTCCACTCGGTTGCGCTTCTTTTGTTGGGAGACGGGGCGTAATGTGCTGAACGTTCGAATGCTAACCGCTGCTGAGTTGCACTCAGATATTAAAAGCGTATTGGAGGTCAGCGAATATGCTTTCACTACATTCCTAGAACTCTGATTAACAGGAGTTAATCTTTTCAGAACATTTTGGAACGAGCGAACACCCGCAAGCAGCGTAGTGGTGACCGCGATACGGTGACCTCTTGCAGGCTGGCGTCCCATTGTAACAAATCCTTCCTAAACCCTCTTTTCCTTTTTTTTCTTCTTTTTGTAGTGTATTAAAGTGCTACAATATTGATTGTCAGTCGAGAAATTTTGCACGTAAATCTTGTATATACTCACCCATTGCTGTTCATGTGCACCTGGGGCACTGGGTGCTCCCTCAAGCTGCCTTTGGCAGCTTTTTGCCCAGTGTACCCTTATCCCTGTACTGGTTTGTACTGCGTGAAAGAGAATTCAACTTTCTATTTCTATTCTAGAAACTTTTTGCGCATTAAGCAAACTTCGCATTATAAAATATTCGCCCTCGATTACTTCGTCAACCGGTTGCTCGTACACATGACGAACTACTGCATTTTCCAAAGCAAGAGCTGATGATTTGAAATGGCTGAGGGGACGCGTGTATAAATAACGGATGTGCTTTAGCATGGCTCACCTGAATACAAACGTGTAATAAGATGAAGCATCTTGATTAGCCAAAAGTTGGCTCGGCATGTAGAGATCCTGTCAAGGACGGTTGTCAAAACGTCATCCCGAACTGAAAATAAACCCAACCATACACATTGCTTCGCTGCGGACGAAAACCTACGCCTCGTTGTTCCTTCTTCACGGGTAATAAAATTTGGAACTGTGATTTATATTTGTCCCATCCGAAAATCAGCACTTTCTCATCGCCGACAGGATAAATGAATCTGAGTTAGGTCGTTTCATCGTTCGTTTCTGCAAGGAGCATATCGTCTAACGGGCATTCGGTGTTCCCCAAAACTAAAGCCGTAGTTAACACCCTAAAACCGTAGTAAACACTAGTTTTCTTTGAAAACTAGGGCTACCGACCAGGCTGTTCAAGCTAGACTATCAGTAAATTCTGCGCTCTAGCGCTACAAAAAAAAAAGAGAAACCTCTAGCGTTCCAAAAAAGATAAAAGGTCCTGTAGAGCCCATTTCGGGCTCTGTAAGTTACGTTGGCTTTCATATTGCACGGACCAGTATTTCTGTTGTCCGATGACGAAGAAGCCAGGGATGTGAAGACGACTACGATGATTGGAGGCTAACGCGGGCTGTTGCCTTTTGGCCAAGTGCAGAGTATTGATTTGTAAATATACTTGTTTATAGCGTCGCATCTGCGTCTTGCCACGTAACATATTTGGTGGAGATGGACGTTTCCTGTACCTCGTCACGGAGCTTCGCAGTAGACGGCGTGTCGAGCCTTCCGTCATGGCTCCTGGAGACAACAGCTGAACTAAACCTGTTCCGACACCACCTGCTGCCACTCCCACGACGTACATGGCACTCTCCGCTCCCCGTGATCCTGGTGAATTCTCAGGAAAAGATTGGGAAGACGTTGAAGACGGGATCAGCGTGTACGAACGCGTCAGCACCAATAACAGATGGGACCCTACTGTCATCCTCGACAACGTAGTATTTTACCTCGGTGGCACACCTCCAGTATGGTTTAAGACAGACGAAGACGAGCTCACCAGTTGGGATGCGTTTCAACAAAAGCTGCGAGCTTGTTCGACAACCCTTACGGTCACTAACTTGCCGTGACGCAGGCGTTATTCAGCCGCGTACAGACGTCAAGAGAGCCCTACGTCACGTACATTCAAGATGTCTTCGATTGTGTCGCAAAGTTGCCGCGCACATGACTGAGATAGACAGGCTTTCCCACAATCTGAAAGGCATTGCCGATGACACCTTTAGCTTGCTCGTCTTCAACAACATGGCGCCAGTGGACGCAGTTATCAAAGCGTGTCGCCACCTGGTACTCACAAAAACCGACGTATCGACCAACAGTTCGCCCGTTGTCAAGGTGTTTATTGACAGGGTACGCAAGGATTGAGAGGTCGGACTCGGTGTGGCAGTCAGAACCCTGCAAGCACTCAGAACCGGCCCCGTGCGTAAAGCGCCGGTGATGCGCCGGACTGACGGGTACTTCTTCGTTCTATTTCATACGCTGGAGAGGCGCCCGGCTAACCGGCACTTCGTTACCTTTTTCCCCCGGAGAAAAAGACGCCATCCTGGCGTTCTAAGCATATGGTAACATAGAGGGATCGTAGAAGGCCTTGATCCGATCTACGTGGACAGTTTCGCGACCGCGACGGCGCTGATCAGAAGACGGCGACACAGGCTCTATGACATAATTTGCGGGAGAAGTTTGGACAATTACACGGTCAGGTTCATGATATCTATTAGAAGAAAGGCCGGGAGCTAAAGATGGAACCCACGGCGAAACAAGTGGATAAGAAGCGAACGTTGGGGGGTCAGAGCCACCACGACGAAGGTTCTGGTGTGTCTGATCTGCGTAGGTAAGACAAAGGTCGAGTTTTCTGCATTATTCAGCATGCTGGGGAGCTTGAGATACAGGAACACATTCCGATGAATCAGGCTGGTGGGGCAGAATGGTATCGCTGGTGCTGGAAGGTTGCAACTGTACAGTAAGAAAAACGGAGAAAACCAGTGGTAATTTGAGTGGCATTATTATAGGCAAACCTGAAGAACGGAAGCACAGCGTACCAGTTGGTATGGTCGGACGCGACATACATGGTGAGCACGTCGCTGAGAGTATTGTTGAAACGCTCCGTCAACCCGTTAGTCTGCGGATGATATACGCTAGTGGTCCTGTGGAGGATGTGACATTGCTGCAGAAGCAACGTCACGACTTCGGATAGGAAAGCGCGGCCTCCATCACTTAAAATTTCCCGAGGGGCTCCGTGACGGAGAACAAAATGCCGGAGTATGAATGATGCAACGTCCTGGACAGTTGCAAATAGAAGTGCAGCGGTTTCTGCTTAGCGTGTGAGATGATTCATTACAACGATAATCCAGCGGTTGCCAGCACCGGTGCAAGAAAGCGCACCATGAAGGTCCATTCCGACCCGATCAAAAGGACGCCATGGACAAGGAAGCGGCTGTAAAGGTGCGGCAGTGTAAGTAGGGACTGAATTGCAGCGCTGGCAATCGAGGCAGCAGCGGACGTACTTGCAAACGAACTTGTACATGCGAGGCAAGTAATACCGGAGCCTAAGGCGTCTTTTGCACGCCACCGTGTGCACATTGCGGATCAGTGTGAAACGATGCGTATATGTCAGCCCAAAGATTACGAGGAGCTATGGCCGACCCTCGGGGAGATAGTTGCGATGGTAGAGGAGTTGGTCGCGAAAAACAAAGTGATGAGCCTGCCGCCGTAGAGTCCTACATGCCGTAACATTGGCAGGATCAGCGAGACACTCCAAAGGCGAAGGAATCCGCGGGTCTTTGCTCTGCTCAGAGCGCATGTTATCGATGGCAAGTGCTGACAGGACAAAGCGGAGTGGGCAAAGACTGTGTACGTCAGGTGAAATTGGCGAGCGGGAGAGA
Source organism: Dermacentor silvarum (assembly GCF_013339745.2). Classification (NCBI taxonomy): domain Eukaryota; kingdom Metazoa; phylum Arthropoda; class Arachnida; order Ixodida; family Ixodidae; genus Dermacentor; species Dermacentor silvarum. The sequence goes on along the minus strand of NC_051157.2, from coordinate 200,215,116 downwards.
GCATCGGCATCGGTGTGCGTGCGTCCAGAGCGTTACTAGACCCCGATGTCGTATTCTTGCAAACGGAGCGCCCAGCGTGCGAGGCGGCCAGAGGGGTCTTTCAATGAGGAGAGCCAGCACAGTGCATGGTGGTCCGTTACTACATCAAATTGGTGGCCGTATAAGTAAGCTCAAATTTTCGTAAGGGCCCAGAGTATGGCTTACAACGGGGATATTTGCCTAGCAGCACTTGATGTAGCTTGCAGCGGTAGGCCGAAAGAAGTCAGTCGCTACTATGGCGAATCGAGCGAGCAAGCGCTTCTCGTCGTCGTCGTCTACTTCCACCAGCACCGTGACCAGTGCCTTCAGTACAATCACTCCCCACCGAAAGCGGAGCCATCCTGGCAACCTAGGGGCAGGAGAACACAGGGGTGTCGTGGTACTGCTTGAAACGGGGGACGTGGACAATTTCCTGGCCGGACGACGCCGTTCGGAAGACGCGCCCATCGGCTCGATGAGGTAGTTAACCGCGGATGTCTCTTGCAGTACCCGATAGGGACCGTGGTACTTGGAGTGCAGCTTGGAGGAAAGGCCCGAAGGAGTACAGGGCACCCACAACCAGACCAGCAAACCAGGAGCAAAGGATGTAGCAGTAGTGGATGCATCGTGGCGATGCTTTTGGCGCCATTGGTCTGGGATGTGAACGAACGAGCGACCTGGCGACATTCTTCGGCGTATGCAGGCGCTCGGGAAACAGTCGTCGACTCCGAAGCATCCGGCCGGTAGGGCAGAATCGTATCCATAGTGCATGAAGTTTCGTGTCCGTAAGGGAGAAAAAAGGGCGAGACCCCAGTGGTGCTTTGCGTGGCCGTATTGTAAGCGTAGGTGACGAAAGGCGGAATCTGATCCCAATTCGAGTGGTCTGATGAAACATACATGGCTAACATATCGCCAAGGATGCGCTTAAAACCCTCGGTCATCCCATTAGTTTGAGGATGATATGCCGTGGTAGTGCGGTGAATGAGGCGACATTCCTTTAGCAATGCTGTAAGGACGTCGGAGAGAAAATTAGCGCGGTCTCTCAGTAATTCAGGAGGCGGTCCATGCCGTAAGACGATGTTTTGGAGGATAAAACTGGCAACGTCCTTAGCTGTGGCAGATGATAGTGCTGAAGGTTCAGCATACCGCGTGAGGTGGTCGATAGCAACAATAACCCAGCGGTTCCCGCTTGGAGGGTTGGGAAGCGAACCGTATAGGTCAATGCCTTCGCGGTCGAACCCTCGCGCGGGGCATGGTAAAGGTTGCAAGGGGCCGGGGGCGTGTTGAGGTGGCGTCTTCCGTCGTTGGCACATGGGGCATGACCGGACATATTGGCGAGCGAAACGTTATATACCACGCCACTAGTACCGAAGCTAGGGGCGAGAGTATGTCTTCAACACACCAGCGTGACCGCATTGTGGATCATCACGGAAAATGGCGCAGGTGTCGGAGCGAAGGTGTCGGGGAATAACAAGCAACCAGTTTCGGCCGCTGGTGTTGTAGTTGCGGCGGTACAGAAGGTTATACTGAATGATGAAGTGCGCGGCTTGGCGACGGAGCGTCCGAGAGATGGGAGCTGGCTACCGGCTTGACAGGAAGTCGAGAAGCGAACAGATTCATGGGTCGCTGAGCTACTCTGAACGCATGTCGGAAATGTTGAGGGCGAAGGCACCGCAGGTGGAAATAGACGAGCAGACAGGATCAGCAGGCAGGGGTGACCGGGTTAGAGCGTCTTCCTCTGAATTATTTCGGCCTGAGCGATAAACAACGTGGATGTCGTATTCTGGTAAGCGTAATGCCCAACGAGCGAGCCGACCAATTGGATCTTTTAGTGAAGATAACCAGCATATAGCATGGCGGTCGCTCACGATGTCAAATGGACGCCCATACACATAAGGGCGAAATTTTTCGATAGCCCAAATTATTGCCAGACTAGTCCTTCTCAGTAACCGAGAAGTTCGTCTCGGCTTAAGTAAGGGTGCGGCTGGCATACGCTACGACGTAGTTTTTCGAAGCCATACTTGCGCTGTGCAAGAACAGTGATTCACAAAGACGCTAGAACACGACTAGCGTCCGTGTGTATCACTGTTCTTGCACAGCGCAAGTATGGCTTCGAAAAGCCCGCTGCTCGGTTGGAGCAGCGGGATCGAAGTGCCGCAGTACTCGAGCTGAGGTAAGAACGCGGCGCAATTCTTGGAATGAGTCATCGCATGCCGGGGACCAGACCGATAGGTCAGAACTGCCGGTAAGAAGTTGGGTCACGGGGGCGATGACGGCAGTAAAATTACGAACGTCGGAAATATGAGCATAGGCCGATAAAGCTGTGCAGCTGTTTCACGGTAGTTGGCTTGGGGATCTCGGACAGGGCGCAAAGTTTTGTAGGGTCCGGGAGGATACCGTCTTTTGAAACCACATGACCGAGAATAGTAAGCTTGCGAGGGCCGAAGTGGCATTTCTTCAAATTTAGTTGCAGCCCAGTAGTGGAGAGGCACGCAAGGATTTGCTCGAGGCGGCTGAGGTGCGACGCAAAGTCAGTGGAAAAAACCACGCTGAAATTTAAATAACAAAGACACGTGTTCCACTACAAATCTCGAAGAATGGTGTCCATTATTCGTTCGAAAGTGGCAGGCGCGTTGCAGAGGCCGAAGGGCATGACGGTGAATTCATATAGCCCATCAGGGTTTACAAAAGCTGTTTTTTGGCGATCGGCTTCAGTCATTGGCACTTGCCAGTACCCAGATCGCAGATTAAGCGAAGAAAAGAATGCCGCTCCGTGTAGAATGTTCAAGGAATCATTGATGCGCGGCAGAGTATAGACATCTTTCCGCGTTATTCGGTTATGTCGACGATAGTCGACGCAGAACCTTACCGAGCCATCGTTTTTTTTTTAACGAGGACAACCGGAGATGCCCAGGGATTGTTAGAGGGCTGGATGATGCCACGCTCCAGCATGTCGTCAAACTGCTGGTCGATGATCCGGCGTTCAGCGGCCGACACACGATACGGACGTTGGAGCAATGGGGTTTGTTGACCGGTGTCGATGCGATGAACGTCTGCTGACGCTCGGCCCAACGACAGTCAGTCAATGTCGAATGAGGCGCGAAAACGCTGGAGGAGCTTGATAATTTCTGTGTGCTGGACAGGTGTGAGTTCTGAGTTGACGGCATTAGCGAAGACGTCCACAAGGGCATCGGACACGGCGGGAGGAGTGAAGGCACAAATCGGAAGTGATGCCGTATCCCCACACATGGTAGCCGGGATAACGCAATCGAAAGATTCAGATTTCCCCAGGCACTCGCCGCGGAGTACGGATGATGGGCAAGTGGAGGGATCGCACACGTAAAGGGCAGAAGAACCGTCGCAAAAAGTGACGACAGCAAACGGAAGCAGAAAGTTCCGGCGGCTCGCACAAGTGGCCGATGGCGTAAACAGAACAGATGAGTTCGCGGCAGAGTTACATGACACAAGGACCAGAGCGACCGAGAAAGGTGCGATGTCGATGTCAGAGGCAGCAACAACTTTAGTAGAATGGTGGTCGTCAGGGTCAAAGCACGGCACTGATAGCCTAAGTTCGGCACGAGCGCAGTCGACAATTGACTGATAGGAAATTTCATCCAAGAATGAGGTCGTGCGAGGAAAGAGATAGGACGTCAAATTCGGCAACATACATTACGCTTTGAATGACGACCTGAGCTGTGCATGACGCTGATGGCTGAATGCGATGCGAGGTTGCCGTACGCAGAGATAGAGATAGAGGTAAATGGAGTTGAGACGTTGTTTAAATTGCGCCAAAGCTTCTCACTAATAATAGAAACGGCGGCTCCGGTGTCGATAAGTGGGTGTACGGTGACGCCGTCGACGGACAGTTCAATTTTGTTCGCAGGGGCAAAATGAGGCCCTGAAATGTTCGACTTAAACGCAATTCTGGCCTCTGGAACTGCGATTGCTAGTTTGCCTCGCGGGTGGGCTTGGTTCGGCAACGTGGGGAAAGCGACCGGCGTGTATTGAAGAGGCGGTGACTGAAAGACGAGTCCGGAGGAAGATTAGAAGAGTCATTGCGTGGAAGTCGAACAGGCATATAGCTTGAGGAACCCCCACTTTCAGGTACACGGAAGCTGCGACGGCGGCAAAATGGTCCGACGTGGCCCGGAAAATCGCATGAATAGCATATAGGCCGGTTATCAGGTCATTCAGGTGTTCGCCACGGATTGAGGACAGGGGCTCCAGTGGCCGAGTAAGGGACGGGAACCGGATGTGAAGGTAGCGGTGGCACATGGGAAGTGACGGTGGTCCGGTAGGCGTCAGAAGCCGGAGGAGGGTATGGCCGGGCAACAACGTTTGCGTAAGTCAGCGTTCCAGCAATTGGCTGCTGAGGAGGGGCAGGCGGCAGCGCCTCGGCAACTTGCGTTTGAATTACCTGGCGAAGCGAAGGAGCCAAGGATGTCGACGGCTCGGGTGTGCTAGTTGCCAGTGAAAGTTAGCGTGTGACTTCCTGACGGATGAACTGCTTTATCTGCGGCATTAAAACGGAAATGTGAGCAGCGTCAAGACTGAAATCCAAGGCAGAGAAATCCGCGGCGTCCTGCTGAATAGCACAACGTGTTGAGGCACGCTGCTTACGCAGCTCGTCGTACTGCTGGCAGAGCTGTTTTACCTCGGCAATTGTCCGGGGACCATTGGCGACGAGCATCTGGGTCAGTATTTTGTAGCGATGCCTTTCCGGTAAAAATGCCTTTTAGCGCTTATCGCGCTTTGTCAGTGGTCAGAGCGACGGTCCGCTCGCGTTATCAATGGGATCAGCCGGCCGTGAGCGGTGGATGATAAGACTAGTATAGAAGAAGTCACAAAGCATCGCTACAAAATCGTGGCCCTTGTCATCGCGGCCCTTCATGACGTGCTTAATGTTGTCAGCTTCGTCCATAGATGAGTTGACGCGCTTGCAGAGCAAGAGCACATCTTTAATGTAACTGGTAAAGTTCTCGTTCTTGCGTTGAGCTCGACCTCGCGAGTGCTGCTCAGCACGAAGCCGGCGAACGGCCGGATCGCGGAAGACCTCTGTAAAAGTTGTCGTGAAACCAACCAGGTAGTAAGATCGGATTCATCATTAGTAGTAAGATCGGATTCATCATTCATCATGGCCAAGTGCGTCAAGTAAAAGATCACATTAGTGAGCTTGGCGTGGTCGCCCCACTTAATATAGGCGCTTACACGGTCATATTCGGCGAGCCAGTCTTTCACGTCGTGGTCGTCTATTCCACTAAACATAGTAGGATCGCGCTGCCGGATGACGCCAGGGCAGACGATGGCCAGGGGTACAGGAGCAGCAGCCTGGGACGGTCCGAGATCATCCATTGCATTAGCTGATGGTAGCGTCCGACTGCGGAGTTCCAGGATGTTGAAGAGAATCCCAGCGTCTCCACCAAATAAAATGGGGATGTTTGCCTAGCAGCCCTTGATGTAGCTTGCTGTGGTAGTCCGAAAGAAGTCAGTCAGCACTATGGCGAAGCGAATGAGCAAGCGCTTCTCGTCGTCGTCTTCAACTTTCACCCGCACCGTGACCAGTGCCTTCACTACAGGCTAAACACTCCTTTTCTGTAACAGAGCAGTTTAGCACCGACTTTGTCAGCGTGCGGCTAGCATAAGAAACGACGTATTTCTCAAGACCACTTGTGTGTTGGGCAAGAACCGCCCCAAGGCCGATTCCACTAGCATCTGTATGGACTTCAGTTGGGGCAGCGGGGTCAAAATGTCGCAGAATAGGAGGAGACGTGAGCAGATGGCGAAGGGTCGTGAACGCGTCATCACATCCATTCGACCAGGCGGATAGGGCGTTGTCTCCAGCCAGCACTTGAGTCCAAGGGGCGATCATCATAGCGGAGTCCTTCACAAAGCGGTGAAAATAGGAGCAGAGGCCGACGAAACTGCGAAGTGTCTTAAGGTTGGTGGGTTTGGGGAACACTGCAACTGCACGGAGTTTTGCAGGATCCGAAAGCACGCCTTCGTTGGATACGACGTGGCGAGCAGCAAAGAAGCATTTTTAACAGCGGAGCTGTTTAACTTTTTCGTGTCACCGCGCAGTGTTCGCAAAAGCTCGCGTAGCGATAACGTCACTGCGCACAGCTGCGCCTTGCTTCACCTTGCAATAGCTAATCGATAATCGATCAATAAACAATAAATTCCGGAAAATCCTGGGAATGACTTGATAGTGCTTAGCCTAGCCGAAATACGTGGTCAATACCTTGCGATAGCCCATCGATAGACAATCAAAATCTAATCGATAATCGAACAATAAACAATAAATTCCGGAAAATGCTGGGGATGGCTTGGTAGTGCTGAGCCTAGCCGAAATACGTGGTCAATACCTTGCGATAGCCAATCGATAGACAATCAATAGCTAATTGATAATCGATCAATAATCAATAAATTCAGGAAAGTACTGGGGATGACTTGGTAGTGCTTAGCTTAGCTCAAATACGTGGCCAATACCTTGCGACAGCCAATTGATAGCCAATCAATAGGTAATCGATAAATCAATCAATACATTCCGGAAAAGCATAACCCGTAAGGCCAGGGCCAGCTAGGTGCCGATCAGCTCCGCTGTTTCTTTAACCTTGCGCCACTAATTCAACCTACGCTATTTTTTATGTTAAGCAGCAGCCCAGCCTTAGCTTAACCTTAACCAAATGGGCTTGGACAAGCGGCTGTGACAGTGATGTCCGTACCACGCAAGAATGACGGACTGTGACTGACGATGAGTGTTCTGTGTTATGTGCTCTCTCTCTCTCCTCCCCATCTTTCATTGGATGCAAAGCAGCTGTCTTTCCTAAACTTAAACACGCGAAGTTCAAGACACAAACATGAGTCCGTAGGCCTGTTTTTGGATACACTCGATCACAATTTCGACATTTTAACATTCACAGAAACCTGGTTTTCTGATGATTGCCCCGATGTGCATTTCCATGGGTACAATTGTAATACGATATCGCGAAGAAACAAAAGGGGAAGTGGTCTAGCTATTTATGTCACAAACCAACTCTGATCCTCACTATGAATGTCTAATGATTAAATGCATGGGCACAATTGTTGTCCTTGTGTACAGACCCCCTTCTGGTTCTGTTGCCGCGTTTTTAATTTATCTTGAAAGTGTTCTAGAGTAATGTTGTCAGTCTGGACTACCTGCGATCTTTTGTGGCAACTTCAACGTCACCTTATTATCCTCAACGGGAAATAAGCAAAATCTCTGTGCTATTTTCTGTTCTTTTGAAAATCAAAATGTAATTAACATACCGACAAGAATTACGGATGCCTCTGAAACCTTGCTAGATCTGTGTTTTACCAACTATCAGCCGCGTGAATGCGATGCAGGGGTACTGATAGCTGATTTAAGTGATAACTTGCACTTTTTTCTTTTTTTTCACGCCCTACTTGACCAGACATAACCAAAGCGCACAGAATACATCCGTCACGTGCAGAATAATATCTACGACAAAATTGAAGTTTTGAAACGCTTAGTAGCAGGTACTAACTGGAACCCTGTAATCAAAATAAATGACCCCGTGGCTTCATATGGCCTCTTTTTACGTATTATCAAAGACCTTTATGACATTGCATTTCCTATGGTAGCAGTTAGAAAACACCAGAAATCCAGGAAGCCGTGGATAAATTCAGGCCTTTTGAGGAGAATAAAAGAGCGTGACAAGCTATTCAGGTTATTTATCAAAACCAAAAACTTAGCAAAGCTAAGCCAGACACCTTAGCCAAAAAAAAATGTCACAGTTTCGCCCTAAGGGTGAAGCAATGAATGCGATAGCAACACAGCAATGTCATACGAAGTAAGGTGAGCGGCTTTGGTAGCAATATGAATTGTAGTAAACATGAGCTGATTAAGTAAGCAGGTGTGCTGCGGCGTAAGTAGACCGACATGAAGAGATACTCGATGACCACGAGAAGACGCGTGTGAAACGGTGGTGTTGATGAGAAGCGCTTCCCGTGGGCAGCGCGTGCGAAGGGACACACCTGTAGTGCTGCACTGCCGATCCGGGCAGCATTGCATGTGTAGCGTGCGTTGGAAAATGTGGCCCGACTATTACTAACTGAATGAACAAGCGTGGTGTGAGCGCGCACAAACAAACATGAATAGATCATACTGAATGACTGCAGACAACGACTGTCAAAACGCTGGCAGCGAGCCCATACGCCGCAGCGGGCGAAGGTACGTGCGGTCTATCGCTTCAACGGAAACTGAGCAGCGAATGCACGGCGCATAAAGGTCAGAACCGTGTGGTACGAGACGGTGCGGGCGAGCGACGAGCGAGGTTGTTGGCAGAGTAGAAGTGCGCCCCCCCCCCCCCCTCCTGCGCTCCCTCAGGCGCTGGCTTCCCGCTTCCTTGCTTGCGCGTGGGTGATTGAGTGCGTTCGCTCTCCGTGACAGCGCGCGTCCACGCACGCTTCCGCTCGGGCATACGGCGCGCGGCGAAGATTTTATCTATAGGGAACCTGTGGCGACGGCGACGGCAGAAATCCGGTTGAAGTGTCCATATAATTGCTATCGCAATAATATAAAAATAGGAAATAAATTAGGCTCATATATAAAGCATGCACGTGCCGCATATTATGAAAATATGTTTGCTGGTGTATCCAATGACTCGAAAAAAGTATGGAAAAGGGTAAATGACCGTATGCTTAAAGATGACAAATCTGTTTTATCGGAGCTTATGATAGATGATGAACCATGCTCGGGTGCAGTACTTGCTAATAAGTTCAATGAGCATTTCCTGAAAGCTGGCGTTTCGACGACCTGTGTCGACGAAAATAGCAGTAATACTTCGTACGTCACTGACAATGTTGTATCCTCAGTTTTTTTTGTTCCCCACAAATGAACCCGAAATATGCACAATATTGCAAAAACTAAAAAAATGACTGCGCATGCGGCGTAGGTGAATTAAAGCCCCAACCTATTAACGCAGTTGCCCACATTATAAGTCAGCCACTATCCCATATATATAACACAATTCTCAGTTCTGGTATTTTCCCTGATGATTTAAATATCGCAAGGGTATCGGTTATTTTTAAGGGCGGTAATAAAAATGATTTTAATAATTATAGGCCAATCGCATTATTGCCTATTTTCTCTAAAGTTTTTGAGCAGGTTACGACTTTCTAATTATTTACTGCAGGAAAAGGTGATGATAAAACAACAATATGGCTCCCAAAAGAAGAAATCTACCGAAACGGCCTTACTAGATATTAAAGAAAAAATACTTGACAATTTTGAACATAAATTACTCACCTTAGGGATCCTTCTCGACTTCAAGAAGGCTTTTGATTCAGTTAAGCACTATATCTTGTTACTGAAACTGCCTAAATACGGAATTAGGGGAATGACATTAGAACTAATAAAAAGTTATTTAACTAATCGTCAGCAATATACTTGGATTAATGATAGTAAATCTAACATGGGTAAAATCACATGTGGTGTTCCACAAGGGTCAATCCTAGGCCCTTTGCTTTTTTTATATATGTTAACGACATTCCTAACATACCACTTACACCAGGCATAGTTATATGCGCTGATGACACCAATGTATTCTTCTCTGGTAACGCGCTCAATATTCTTGAACAACAAGCAAATCATTGGTCGAGACACCTATCTGACTGGCTAAAAAATATTAGACTAGAACTAAACACTAAAAAAACGAAATATGATTTATTCCGCCCACGTAATAAGACTATCACAAGAGAAGCTAACATAACTTTTGAGGGGCAAAAAATTGAACGCGTTACAGCACATAAATTTCTTGAGGCACTTTTTCAAGAGCACTTAGACTGGCTCTTGCACACCAATTTTGTCCGCTCCAGCATATCAAGATCTACGGGTATTATTTGTAAATTACGACAACTGCTTCCACAATGGTTAAAAAAACAACTATATTAGACAATAGTTCACTCGCACATCCACCACTGCCTTCTTGTGTGGGGGAGTACGACTAAATCAAACACGGATAAAATTCATGTCTTGCAAAAGAAAGCTATACGACTAATCGAAAGAGTACCACACAGGTTTCATACGGCGCCTCTTTTCAAAAAACATGAAATACTAACCATTACAAACGTCATGAAAAAAAAGTAGGCGATAGTCATTTACAATCAAGTAAAATCTAATCCTGTAGCTTTTTTTCAGAGGCATCTTGCGAAAAACCACTGCCACAACCTACGTCATAAGATTTATAGGAAAGAAAAACCACGCACAAATTACGGAACCAAGAAACTGAGCTATCAGATTCCGCATTATTTTAAATCAGCACCATTTTCTAGCTACCCTGATTGAGGAGATCGGTTCATACCGTGCTTTTAAAAGCAAGGTACATTCATATTTATTATTAATACAAACATAAATCTTGTTCACGTTTTATGTTGTCAAAAGTATTTGCTGTCTTTTCCTTCACTTTGTGTCATTTGGAAATCGTTAAAACAATTCATTCGATGTCATATTCTGGTTACACTTTTATACCTTCTTGTACGTACAAAAGCGTTATTGTACTGAGCTGCTTCTTCTGTCGTATGGCCATTTTGTTCTGCACTGTAATAGCTCTTGCGTAATTGTAACACTGTGCATTGTGTCTGTTTGGGGGTTAATTTGGGTTCTCGGGTGGCAGGCGCCCTGTCAGGCTTTTTTTGCCTTTTTGCCGGTCCCCTAGGCAACTGTATATGTGTGTATATATGCATATATGTATGTATATTTTTATTGGTTGCCTGAAACAAACTTCAAACTGCTTCAAACTTCATTCCTCCACTTCCCGCTCCCATGTGTAGGGTAGCAAACCGGTTGTGCTGAGCTGGTTAACCTCCCTCCCTTTCCGTCTACACTCTTTCCTTCCTTCCTTCAATACTTCTCTTAGTCGTTGGATGTGAGTCGGGAAGTCAGGTGAGAAGACAACGACATCATTTAGGTAGCACAAACACGTGTGCCACTTAAGACCGCGCAAGATACTGTCCATCATACGCTCGAAAGTAGCGGGCGCATTACATAGGCCGAATGGCATCACATTAAATTTGTATAATCCCTCCGGTGTGACGAAGGCGGGTTTGGAGCGGTCAGCCTCAGCCATGAGGACTTGCCAAAGTCCAGACCGCAAAACCAAAGAGGAAAAAACTCGGCACCTTGTAAACAGTCAAGAGCTTCGTCTATGCGCGGTAGGGGAAATACGTCTTAGAGCGTAACTTTGTTAAGACATCTTTAATCAACGCAGAAGTGAATAGATACATCTTTCTTTTTTACGAGGACGATTGGCTGTGCCTACGGGCTATGGGACGGCTGAATCACGCCACGCCAAAGCATATCGATCACTTCGTTGATGACACGGCGTTCAAAAGCTGAGACACGGCAAAGACGCTGCCAGAGTGGGGCGTGCGAATCAGCGTCGATGCTGTGCGATACTGTGGTGGTGCGGCCGAGAGAATGCTGATGGCAGTCGAAGGAGACGGTAAATTACATAGTGGGCTGACAAGTTGCACGCGTTGTGTGGTTGTCAGATCACCGGCCGTTCACGGATGTAAGCACTCCAACGGCGGTCCATTACCTTTGTAGAGCGCGGCGCGGGACGTCGAATTTGCGTCGTCGGGAACATCGAAGAGCATTGAAGAATCCACAGTTCGAGCGTAAGCCAGGTACTCTCCGCGATGCAAAGTAATCGGCAGGAAAAACACATTGCATGCACACATGAAACCACGGCCAGCACTGAGGGCGATGACGGCAAAGGGTAACGGAAGGGAACGGCGACGGGCGAAGAAGTCACATGGCGTGAATAGCACGGTTGCGTCACGTGCTGATGCGCAAGATACGGAGACGACGGCGGCTAACTGAGGCAGGGTATCAGTAGCTTCGGCCACAAGCATTTTTGTAGACGTTACAGGATCTTGGTTCATGGCTGCATCGAAAGAATAGACAACTCCACCTCGGCGCGGGCACAGTCAGTGATGACATTGTTTGAAGAAAGGAAATCCCAGACTAGGGTGACATGACGGCAGTACAACGAATTCAGTGACATGAAGAGACTCCTCGATGACAACGCGTGCAGTGCAGGCTCCCAAAGGTTCGACTGGTTGTGCGCTCGCAGTACTCAAATACAGTCCCGAAAGTGACGTCGTTACTTTTCCTATCCGCTGGCAAAGTCCTGCGCATTACACCGAGATTGCTGCGCCCGTATCGGCCAGTGCGAATGTTCGAATCCCGTCGACGTTTACCTCAAACGTTGCAGGGGTTATTTCGAGGCCTTTGGTAAATCGAAGGGGACGCATTTCCCGCCTCGGGAACGGTGACAGTTTCCCTGAGGCAGAGGGCTTGGCCGGCGTCTCATCGGTGAGGTGGCGCAGTGGCGTGGGGATGGAGAACGACGACTAGTACTGAGAACAGGGGTTTCATCTGGCGGCACAGGAGATTGCAGCTGTCGACGCGCGTAAGTGCACGTGGGTCAGCTGCAATCATAAATAGGCGGAATACGGCGTCGACATAAGGGGGCAACGTGTCCCGGAATACTACAATGGTAACAAATTGAGCGGCTGTACGCTGTGTGCCAATGATTTGGCTGGCGTGGTTGCTCTGGTGCAGGCGGCGAAAATGGAATCGCGGGCGGTTGCGCAACAGCTTGGAGAGGTGGACGTGAAGCGAAGGGTGGCTTTGCAGCGACGTCAGGGTACCTCAAGGGAGCCGCGGCGGTAAGCGGTTAAATAGCAGCTGGCAGGCACTCATCGACTTGCTCCTTGATGATGGCCTGTAATCCCGATGTCAATGGGGATTATGGTTGCGCGTTCGTAAAGGGCACCAGGGAAAGCTGCCGTGCAACTTCTTCTCGCGCGAAATCCTTTATCTGGTGCATCAGAGGCGACTCGTCAACACCCAGCGTCAGACATGAGACAGAGGCGAATTCTGAGGGCGGATCTCGTGTGACGACTCGCTGCCTTAAAAGTTCATCATAACTCTGACAATGCAATCACGACAGACACTGTGGTCTGGCTTCCGGCGACCAACATCTGGGAGGCGTCGTCCTCAATTTCATTGAGGATATCCCTGATCTTGTCGGCTTCTGGCATCGTTGCGTCGACTCTGTTGCACAGATTAAGGACGTCTTCCATGTAGGTCGTGAAATTGTCACCTGGTTGCTGGGCGCGTTCGCGCAGGCGGTGTTCGACCAGAAGTTTACAGACAGCCGGACGACCAAAGACCTCAGTGCTGTTGGTCTTGAACGGCGACCATGTCAGGATGTTGGATTCTTGGTTACAATACCACAAATGTGCAACGTTGCTCAAGTTGAAAATGACTTTGTTGAGCTTTGCCATATCGTCCCAGGGGTTGTGCGCACTGGCGCTTTCGTAGGAGGCGAGCCAGTCCTCGACGTCGTGATCACCGGTAACCGCGAAAATCGCAGGATCCCGCTGGCGCTGCACGCCAGGACAGATGACAGGTGGTGCCGTGGCTGCAGCTTCTTGGGCTGGATCGTCAGGCATGGTTCGAGAAGGCTGGGCGGGGCTCGCCCGGCATGGGCAGAGATGGTTGAAGGGTCCGGCGTGAAAGTCCCAGCGTTGATGCAGTCGTACCCCGCACTCTCCGCCCAATGTCAAGGTCTTTATCGACAGGGTATGGTACGCAAGGAGTGAGAGGCCGAACTCGGTGTGGCAGTCAGAACCCGGCGAGCAGTCAGAACCGGCTCCGTGCGTAAAGCGCTGGTGATGCGTCTGACTGACCAGCACTTCTTCGTTACACCTATACTAAACACCGCGGCAACATTTTCTTGTGCTGACGCTCCCCGTCCCAACAACACTGGCGATGTTACTGAGATGGTCCGGTGAGAGATTGAGGCCGCCTATCGGGCTAACTTCGAATACAGCTTCTTCAACACGCCTGCGGTCACGGTTTCCATGATTCAGGCAGTTGTCTGCCAAGAGGTCGCCAACATGGGTCTTCACTTCGCCTGCTCGGCCTATCGCGCTGGCGCCCACTCGGATTCTTCGATTCCGCTCCGTCCCACACCTTATTATCCACCACGTTTCAGCCACCCGTCTGAATCGGACACTGCTGACAAGCCCATTTGTTTTCACTGTCGTCGAATCGGGTACATTTCTTTCCACTGTCGCAGTCGCTGGAGTTCCGCGGCCCAGATCACCTATACTAGCTACTTTGACCCAAGCGGCCCTTCTCGTGTCTATGCCGCACGGTCCGATAGTGCCGCCACTGAACTTCCTGCACAGAACCGCCCCTATTCACGGTTGCCTTCGCCCTAACGCCGACAATCTCCGTCGCCCCAGCCACGTTGCTCATATCCCCCGACTGCTTACGGACGGTCGCAGCCAGAAAACTAAACGATGCAGCGCCTCAAGGTGACGCTGTATTTCCCCCTACGCAGGCAAATCCTCTAGTGACGCTGCCCACTTATATGAACCCTCTTGAAGTGAAAGTCGACGGTCTATCTGCTGTGATAGACGTTCGTGGTGCTCATTTATCTGTCACGAGCGCCGACCTTCGTAACAGCCTAAAGTAAATAACACCTGCCACGACGGGTGTCATTTCATGTTGTCCGTGTCGCCGACGGCAGAACAGCTCCTGTAATTGGTATGTGCGCCACCCAAGTCTCATCGCCGATTGCGCTACTATCGTTCTCTTCACCGTCATCGCCCACTGTTCCCACGGTATCATTCTCTGCCCAGATGTCCTCTCCGCCCATTCCGCTCTCGTAGACTGTTCCGTCAGTACTCTCCGCTTTGACCTGCCTGTTCTGGATCCCACTGAAACACCTTTGTGTCGCCTTAGTTCCGTACACTTCGTTCGCTTGCCACCTTCGGCACTGACTTACGTTGATTTTGTGTCATCACCACGAGTGCCCGACGGTTACTACATCGCGACTCCCTGCAACACGTTCTTCTTGCACACGGTTCATTCCGTTCTTTGCACAACGTTTAAGTCACACCAGCAAGTCGGTGTATGCTGGGTGCCTGGGCACAGGAGCATAGAGGGTAACATGTTAGTTGACCAAATTGCCACATCATTGCATCGTAAGCTATCAATCCTACCGCTGCTGTCCCTGCCTTAGGTCTCAAGCCTTTCCTACGAAAGAAACTGAGATGCCATTTGAAACAAGTAATAAACTTCCCGTAATTTAGCCACTTAACACTTAGGTTTCTGGCCCTCCACAACGAAAACACGACGAACTGATGTGCTATTCTGTCGACTCAGATTAGGAAACACATATGGCACACATATATGACACGCACACTATTTTGCTTACTGGTGACGAGCCACCGACTTGTGGAAGATGCGGGGAGAGGTTGACCAACCTCCGAGTCGTCCTGGAATGCCGGACAGCAGAAGATGGCAGAAAGAAGCCCTTCCCTATAGCATATCGGCAACACGTCCCTCTCGATCCGGTAATGTTTCTTGCTAAAAAGCGCCTTTTGACACCAAAGCAGTCCTAGGTTTCTTGAACGATGTTGTGTTATATGTTATTAGCCCAAGAAATTCATAGCGCATCGTCTCGCCAGAGGATGCTTCTGTGATAGTTGTGTGTCCTATAGCACATGCCTCCAGGCCATTGCGCTTGAAGGGCTATGTTGAGGCAATTGTGCTTCTTGCAAACTTTTGCCTAAGAAGAACTGCCAACTCGGAAAAGGGGTTCAAGCGGGACATCGATTGGCTGGAGACATCCAGCTGGAAGCGCGGAGGGCTTCTTCTAGCGTTGACAGGACTCACAAGCGGCAACGTAACGCTGCGCGGTGCGAGCTAAACCTGGCCAAGAGAAGCGACGGCGTACACGGTCGTATGTACGAGACACGCCTGAGTACCCAGCCAAGGGCGCGTCGTAAAGTTTGCGGAGGACAGTCGAACGCAGGTGTAATGGCATGCTGAGCTGAAGGTCAGGGCCGTGAATACGGCGGTATAATGTCCCTCCTTGAGGAGAAACATCCGTAGAGAGGCGTCACCACCTAGGCGTTGACTTCAGCCGGTCGATGACGGCTCGCAACGAAGGATCGCGGCGTTGCTCGTTGCCGATTTGAAGCAACTGTGACACAGAGAAAACGGTAGCGATGGCGTCCGCATCTGCCGATACTTCCACGGGGTATCGCGACAAACAATCTGCATCCTGATACAAGCGTCCCGTCTTATATACGACGGAGAAGGTATATTTTTGTAGGCGTTAAGCCCAGAGAGCGAGTCGTCCCGTGGGGTCCTTTAGCGAGAATAGCCAGCAGAGAGCGTGATCAGTGGTGACACAGAATGGGCGTCCGTACAAGTATGGACGAAACTTCACAACTGCCCACACAAGAGCGAGGCACTCGCGCTCTGTGATTGAATAATTGCGCTCGGTGGGCGAGAGAAGTCGGCTGGCATAGGCTGTAACGCGATCATGTCCACGCTGGTGTTGTACCAGCACTGCTCCAAGCCATGACCACTGGCATCAGTTCGAACTTCCATTGAGGCAGACGGGTCAACGTAGGCCAGGATTGGAGCCGTGGTAAGGAGAGTAGTGAGAGGAGAATACGATGCGGCACGATCAGGACCCCAACGAAACGGGAAGTCTTCCTTCAAGAGGTCGGTAAGGGGACGTGCAATGGTCGCGAAATCCGTTAGCAAGTGTCAGAAATAGCAGCACAGTCCCACGAAACTACGAACATCCTTTGTAGACTTCGGGACAGGAATGTTCGTAACGGCGCAAATTTTGTCCGAATCAGGTCGCACGCCTCTGGCATCAACGAGGTGTCCAAGGACGGTGAGTTGGTGGCCAGCGAACTGACATTTTCCAGAGTTCGACTGGAGACTGGCCCGGCGGAATACCTGAAGAATCGTTGAAAGACGATTGAGATCCGTGTCGAATGTTGATGAGAAAACGTTGACGTCGTCCAGATAGCTCACAGGTGGACCACTTGAAGCCCTGAAGTAAAGAGTCTATCATTCGTTCTAAGGTGGCCGGCGCGTTACACAGACCGAAAGGCATCACCTTCTACTCGTAAAGACCGTCAGGGGTAACAAATGCAGTCTCCTCTCAGACCATGTCGTCGACGGTAATCTGTCAGTAGTCGATAAAAGAAAAATAGGTGGCACCGTTCAATACGTGGCAAAGGGTAAACATCCTTTTTTGTGATTTTGTTCAGGTGGCGACAATCTACACAAAAACGCCACGTTCCATTCTTTTTTTTTTGACGACTACGACGGGAGAAGTCCAGGGACATCAGGAAAGCTCGATAATGGCCTTTTGAAGCACCTTTTTAACTTCCTGTTGGATAACTGCTAGTTCCAACGTGGAAACACGATATGGACGTTGATGAATAGCGTTCGCATCGCCAGTGCTTATGCGATGGGTCACGACACATTTTGGCTCAAGGGTCGATTGTCAAAGTCAAATATGTCGCGATAGGATTCAAGAACGAGGCAGAGGGATTCAGCTTGAGCAGGCGTCAGGTAGAAGAAACCATCTTCTCAATATCTACGCCACTGCCGTGGGATGACGTCGCGGTATGGGCTGAGCTGCAACAATCTTCGACTGTGCAGGGCTCGACCTGATTATCCTCCAGAGCG
The DNA here is from genome assembly GCF_013339745.2 of Dermacentor silvarum. Lineage (NCBI taxonomy): Eukaryota > Metazoa > Arthropoda > Arachnida > Ixodida > Ixodidae > Dermacentor > Dermacentor silvarum. Next base: position 200,197,535 of record NC_051157.2, on the reverse strand, counting down.
CTAATGTCAGCCAATGAGATCCCTTGTGGGAGGACTTGCGCCGTTAGCGCGAAATTGCCTTGAGCCGTTAGCGCAAGGCAGGTGCCGTTGCGAGTAATGTCAGCAGAGTGCGCGGAACAGTAACAACATGGGTAACATAACGGCCTGAATTGGCGCGACCCTGTAATTGCCGTCAGTGGCTTGAGGCGACAGGCGGATATCTTCGGGAGAGCATAGCCGAGGCTGGCGTAGATGAAGTGCCGCCAGCAGGAGCCGAAGTTGCATTGTCGGCGTTGCGAACCGCTGCGAAACTCCATCGCGGGTACAGGGAACCTCCAACACCACCAACAATGTTAGGTGTAGCTGCTGTACAAGGCTCTTTACAATATATTTATGCGTTGACCAAGATGGCGACCCTATATCATGCGGGATCACGTCGCCTTCCTCCTCTTCAATGCAGTCGCACTGTGGCGGCTGTTGCGTATCAATTTCGGTCTTTCTCAATGCATTTTTCATGTTCATAGTGCACATCATTAGTCACTGACATAATCTTATTACATATAGATTTTACGCGCTCTACAGCGACTGATTTTAGGCCCCTTTACAGTCACGTCACACCAGCTTCTAAATATCAATTGTTCCACTGCCAGCTCATTAACACTAGCCTTGCTCTCTGTGGCCTTACGTACATGGCCCTTCTGCCACCAAACACATTCATTCATTCATTCATTCATTCATTCATTATAGTGTCTACGCGTGCTACTACCTTGTATGATAAACATTTATGAATAATATTTATGAAACCGTTTATCATGTTTTTACTTCATATTTATCGTATCATAATTCTTTTCTTTTATACTCAACTGCTTGTCTGTGCTCCGAGCAACGTTTGAGCGTATAAAATATAATAATTTAACTGATTTGAGTAATTATCCTTATTGGGTTGTAGCTATTGCCGTTTCTGTCCAAATAAATTTTAAAGAAAGAAATTGTTTCTTTACAAAGGCACTGTACAGATTTGAAACAATGGTGCTTCATTTCAAAGGATAGCCTTATGTTTCAGACAATTCTTTATGCAGAGTTCTAGCTGAGGCGCGCAATTTGTCTATAAGTAACGACAATTCGAATAATTAGTCATTTGAAGCAGGATATTGAACATCGCTACCCTGCTATGTATTGCAGGGTTTTTCTCACCCTACGCTGACGCGAACTGAAATGTTTAAGAACTTTCTAGAGGTACGCGTGGTGTCCACCTTCACAGCAATAAATTACAACATCTAAGGTTCTCTAGATGCAACCTAAATCAATGCACACGAATATTTTTGCCATTTCGCCACCATCGAAATACCATCGCCGTGGCCGGTGTCGAACTAGCGTCCTCGAGGTCAGCAGCGCAACGCAATATCCATTAAGCTATTACGGCGGGTACAATTAAACATAAAATTTCATCATCATCATCATCAGCCTATCGTCGAGGTCGGCAGAAAACCAGATGGGATAATGAAGTTAGGAAATTTGCAGGTGCAAGTTGGAATACGCTAGCGCAAGACAGGGGTAATTGGAGATCGCAGGGAGAGGCCTTCGGCCTGCAGTGGACATCAATTATAAACATAAAATTTACTGTACCCTTAATAGTATTCCTACTTATGTTGCATGGGTAGGTAATAAAAATGCTCACTGGCAAGATCTGCTTCCTCGAGCAATACAGAACACATTAATTTCGTACAATTAGCGTACACGAAAACTCTTTTGCTGCAATGCTCTTGTATTTCAAGCATTGTTAGAAATATGGCTTTCAAACTGACCTTTTGTGAATTTTAATGAAAACTAATAAAAATGTGAAAAATATTTATTTTGCTAAATACCCAGCTTAATTTCACCTATAGTTTAAACAGAACTGTCACTCAGAGAGTCTCTGCTTACTGACATGATTTTTTCGCTTCAGATGTGCTTCCATAAAGTGGCTGCGATACAATTTTTGACTCGCAAGTAAATTACCAACTGGATGAGTGAATAACGAGTGCGCGAGCATGTCCTTATGGGCACTTCAGATTATGCTTACTGTAGCAGACAAAACGTCCCGCGGATGAAAACAAAGGCATTAGTAATCAACGGCCCGCGAGGCAAAACCAATAGTTAAGAAATGCCCGCACGTTTCGTACACTGTAAATGAAAACAACTGGTGTCGGTCGATCCTCCGACGATCTGCTTTTACCATAAGCTAACAAAACTGCTTTTAACTTAACCAACGTGGATACGGTGTTTTCGTGTGGATTTTTCATCAATATTTTCTATTACTCCAGTCATACGCTCTAAAAAAAGTTTACACCCTTTGGGTCATATCTTGTCCCCAAACAATAATCGCCATCTGCCTTTTTGAAAACTCAGCGCTCGGTACTTTGCTGCCGAGAATGCTGTGTCACGCTGATAACGCGCAAGCCTCTCGTGACTAGGAAGTACCGGGCTTGCAGCGTTAAAGAAGTGAAATGCGGACAAAACAGACGGCGACTATGGTTTGGGGACAAGATACGACCCAATGGGTGTAAACTTTATTACAGTGCAGACTATTAAGTTTATATTCGCACTCCCATTAATAATCTTGTTTTCCTCATACAGGATCCGCCTGAGGACAAGCGTGTTTTTTTAGGATCAGGATCACCTGAAGACAAGCGTGTTTGTTTTAGGACACTCAGGCTTGAAGAGATGAGGGCAAAGATTGAAGACGGTGTTGTATACTCGCCGTTTCCTGCGGCTGATATACCTTGCTGCTCCTTCTACATTGCCGCAAAGACGGCATTACTGGATGACCCAGAGAAGCTGGCGCTAGTAAGTAAATAGCCACTAGTTTCCCACGCGTTCAATAGTAACATTTAAACAATCAAACACACACAAATGGTTATATGCATCTAAAAGTTGCATCGAAAAGTTGCATTTTGTGCCTGTAGTGGGCAGCTTACTTCGCGTCATTACTCTCCACGGTTGGAGAGTAATGCGCCAACTCTCTCCAAAGGTCGCCGGTTGGAGAGAGTAAAGGGCGACAGAGGGCGGGGGAGAGATTTGATCAGAGGGGCACTTCGCGGGCGTAATACGGCTTCATCTGTACTACGTGGACAATCTCGGCTCGTGCCAGCCGTCGGCTCGAGCTCATATTAGTACTCTGAGGGACGACTTCGTAGTTCACGTCGCTGAGTCGCCTGACGATCTTGTACGGGCCAAAGTATCTGCGCAGTAATTTTTCCGACTGCCCCTGATGACGGACGGGTGTCCACACACAAAGGTACTCGCCGGGTTCGTACTGAGTGTTCCTTCGGCCACTGTTGTAACGGCGGGCGTCGACACTCTGCTGGTTGCGGATACGGTTGCGTGTAAGCTGTCGAGCTTCTTCGGCTTTCTTGATGATGTCATCAGCGTTGTCACTTCGTGTTGTTTCGTTGTCTACCGGGAGCATGGCGTCTAAAGGCGTTGTTACGCAGCGCCCATAAACCAGTTCAAATGGCGTGAATCAGGTGCTTTCCTGCACAGCCGCATTGTATGCGAATGTCACGTATGGTAGAATTTGGTTCCAGGACTTGTGCTCTGCGTCAACGTACATCGAGATCATATCGGCCATAGTTCTGTTGAGGGGCTCGATTAGTCCATTAGTTTGTGGGTGATTGTCCGTGCTTTTCCGATGATTGGTGTGGGTCAGCGTGACGATCTCCTGCTTAAGTCAGCAGTAAACGCAGTTCCTCGATCGGTTATTAAGATGGAAGGGGCCCCATGCCGTAGTACGATTTCATGGACAAAGAACATCGCGACTTCTGTAGCGGTTCCACGGGGCACAGCTTTGGTTTCTGCGTACCTCGTTAGGTAGTCCGTTGCGACGACTATCCATTTTTCTGCAGACGACGCAGGCAATGTTGAGAGGTTGACCTCTATAGATGAAGTAGGGGAAGCAGTTTCTAGCGAGGCGACATCAGTGAAGGCAGGAATTTTATGGAGAAAGGTGACAGCTGTGCCTTGCGGTAACTGCTGATATTCGTTGCTGAAGTTTGTCAGCAGGACTTATGAGCGTCTGTGCTGAAGCTGAACGAGGCCCCATGCAATGCAGATGTTCCGCTCAAGTATTAACGCAATGTTTGCCCTCCGCGATGCCCTCATAGCTGTCGAATGCGTCGCACGTTACCAGGGTTAGTAGGCTGCGTCTTGGCGGTACCGTTATGCTGTCGTCGGCGATGCGCAAGGCGCTTTCGGTGTTATTCTCGTCGCCAGCATCGCTTGCTATGGCTTTTGCCGTAGAGAACGTCACGCTCGATTTTTCCACTTTAATTATGGCTCCATTCGCCTGTAGAAAGTCCATGCTGTGTATCAAGTCCCTCGAGCAGCTGGGCAAAATAATGAAGACCCCGACGTACGTAAATCAACGCATATTTACCCGAGCGGTGCATCTGCCCACCGGAATTAGTAGATTCCCTCCAGCAGTACGGACATACGATCCAGTCCACTGTGTGAAAACTTTCTTTAACTTTGACGCAAGCTCTCTGCTCATAATCGAGCTGTCCGCACCAGTGTCAATTAAAGCTGTAACTTCTTCGTCGTCTATAGTAAACAGTATGTCTGGCATTACCACTTGCGATTGGGTACCGGAGTGTGGCTGAACGTCGGTGCGTTGTCGTCGTTGTCTTCGTGATGGAGGATATGCAAAGCACTCGACGTCAGCGGCATCACCTCCGGTGGTCGCTGGACTCAGTTTTCCAGGTTTGCAGGGCTGGGTGAACGACGTCTACGAGCGTCTTGATGAAATGAGGGATTTGGCCATCGGTATCGAGCAGGCGATGCAGAACGGGGCTCATGCCTTCGCTGCTCGAATGAACTGTCGCGACTCGCGATGAAGTTCTCAATCTCCATCGGGTGCTGACCAGGTCGTGAACGAGGTGCACCTGGAGGGAACCCGCGGAGGCCCACGCGTCGATAGGGGCACATCCTGTAGACGTGGCCAGCCTCTCTGCTATGTAAACATAGGGACCTGAGGTCAGGAACCCGCCAGACGTCGCTTTTTCTGGGCCTCGACTCCTCGATGGACGGTGGACTGCGACGCCTGAACACTACTTCTGTTTGTTCTGAGGGGCGCATGTCGTTTGAGAGGCCGTACAGGGACAATCGTCGTACGGCGTCCACATAAGTCATTCGGACTGGCTCCAGCTGTTGTTGTACCTCATAGCGTGCAGGAGCTTGGACGGCTTGCCCAATCACGTCGCGCACTATCTCCGCTAGAGAAATTCGGGCTGTCGGCGCGTCGGTTCCCTGCATATTGTGGAGCGCTTCTCTTACCACAACCCTGATCAATTCGCGTAGGTCCTCGAGGTGGTTTTCCGAAGTCATTCTAGAGGAGCTGTGTGAATGTTCCATCACGTTGCGGTTGTATTGTCTGGCACGCTGGCGAAGGGCCCTTTCCATTGCTGTCGCTTCAGCAAGGAAGTCTACAAGTGTTGTGAACGGATTCCGAATAAGTCCAGCAAAGATCTCTTGCTTCACACCTCGAATCAAGTGTCGCACCTTCTTGTCTTCGTCCAATGAGGCATCTGCACGTCTGAGTAGCCGAGACATGTCTTCAGTATACGTGGTGACGCTCTCGTTCGGGGCTTGGAATCTTGCCTGCATTGCCAGTTCCGCTCGCTCCTTCCTGTCCATGTTGGAATATGTGGCGACCAGCTGCTGTCCAAATTCGTGGCAGGAAGTTAATGTCGCTTCATGGTTATGGAACCACTTCCTCGCGGAGTCTTAGAGCGCGTAGTACACGTTGCGTAACTTCCGCTATTCGTTCAATCCGTTGCAAGTTGTGTAGCCAATCTTCCACGTCTTCAGTAGCATCTCCGTGGAATGCCATCGGCGTCAGTGGCTGGTTGAAGTGGAACTGCGCCGGTGAAACAGCCGCAGCCACAGGAGACTGGGCTCAGGTTCATCGCCCGGATACGATCGGGCACCAGACCGTGTTCAGGTTGGAGCCCTTGAAGACGGCGGCTGGTGCGTATGTGCACAGGAGTAATCTCTCCCGGACTACTCACTGGCGATGAGTCAGGGGTACGCTGCATCTCCGGCAATGGTATCATATACCCCGCGCCTCCACCAGTAAAATGTCACGAATTTGAGCTCGCCGAAAGAAAAGAGCCTTCTGTAATGATGACCGACACTCAAGAGAACGCGCGCACACCTGCGCCCTTCGTCGTCTTCTCTCTGGCGATCTTGTGCATGTAGTAGTGGGCAGCTTACTTCACGTCAATATAATAAGTTTCACTTAATTAAGCAGCAGTTAGGTTATTGGCCCTCCCCAACGAAAACACGATAAACAGATGTCCTATCATGTCGTCTCAAGTAGCTCAAATAGGACACACATATGGCACACATTATCTTTTCTGACTGGAAATGAACCACCAACCTGTGGTAGATGTGGTGAGAGGCTGACCGTCCTCTACGTCCTCGTGGAGCATCGCCAAGCCGAAACAGGGCGAAAGAAAATTTTTCCACTAGCATATCGCTATCATTTCTCTTATGATCAGAGAGAGCGAGAGATCCTGACAAAGAAATTTACAGAAGAATAAAATTGGGTTGGAGTGCACACGGCAGGCATTTGCCAAATCCTGTCTGGGAGCTTACCACTGTCGTTGAAAAGAAAAGTGCACAATCATTGCATTCTACCGGTACTAACATATGGGGCAGAAGCTTGAAGGTTAACAACGAAGTTCGAGAACAAGTTAAGGACTGCACAAGGACGGAGGGAACTAAAAATGTTAGGCCTAACTTTAAGAGACAGAAACAGAGCGGTGTGGATCAGAGAACAAACGGGGATAACCGATATTCTAGTTGACATTAAACGGAAAAAATGGAGCTGGGCAGGCCATGTAATGCGTAGGATGGATAACCGGTGGACCATTAGAGTTACAGAATGAATACCAAGAGAAGGGAAGTGCAGTCGAGGACGGCAGTAAACTACGTGGGGTGATGAAGTTAGGAAATTTGCAGGCGCAAGCTGCAATCAGCTAGCGCAAGACAGGGGTAATTGTAGATCGCAGGGAGAGGCCTTCGTCCTGCAGTGCACATAAATATAGGCTGACGAGATGATCATTTCTCTTTCTATCCTGTTACGTTTCTTGGTGAAGAACTAACACCAAAGCAATCCTCCTTGGTTTCTTGAACGATGTTGTCCTACATTTTGTTAGCCCAGTAAATTCGTACCGCACCCACTCCCAAGAGGATGCCGCTGTAATAACAGTTTTGTAGAGAACATGCCTCCAGGCCCTTTTGTTTCAATAGGTCTGCTTAGACAGTAGTGCTTCTTACAAATTTTTGCGTCTGACCATATTTTGTACATAGTAACATTCCTCCGCAATTAACTTTTCATGGTAATAGTACACCTCACTAATCTTATAACATGTAGTTTTTGCGCACTTTACAGTGACTATTTTTAGGCCTCTTTACAGCCTCGTCACATCCACCTCTCCGACTACATCACCCGTCTTCGAACACATTAACACTAGCCTGGCGTTTCCCTGCCATACCTGGCCCTTGTGCCACGAAACACTACATTCAACATCATGAATTGCAGCAAATGAATGATAACCTCAACCGAGAAAGTGTCAGAGTCGGATTGAAGATTGTTACGCAGAAGAAAAATTTAATGCTCTATGGCTTGGCAAGACAGGTTTGAATTCATGTTCGCCAATCAGCAGCTAGAGTATATGCAGGAATACATTTATCTAGGTCAATTACTGATAGGGGACCCTGAGGATGAGAAGCAAATTTCATCATCATCATCATCAGCCTATATTTATGTCCACTGCAGGAAGAAGGCGATCTCCAATCACCCATGTCTTGCGCTAGCGTATTCCAACTTGCGCCTGCGAATTTCCTAACTTCATCATCCCACTTGGTTCTCCGCCGTCTTCGACTGCACTTCCCTTCTCTTGGTATTCATTCTGTAACTCTAATGGTCCACCGGTTATCCATCCTACGCATTACATGGCCTGCCCAGCTCCATTTTTCCCGTTTAATGTCAACTAGAATATCGGTTATCCCCGTTTGTTCTCTGATCCACACCGCTCTGTTTCTGTCTCTTAAAGTTAGGCCTAACATTTTTCGTTCCCTCCGTCTTTGCGCAGTCCTTAACTTGTTCTCGAGCTTCGTTGTTAACCTCCAAGCTTCTGCCCCATATGTTAGTACCGGTAGAATACAATGATTGTACACTTTTCTTCTCAACGACAGTGGTAAGCTCCCAGTCAGGATTTGGCAATACCTGCCTTATGCACTCCAACCCAATTTTATTCTTCTGTAAATTTCTTTCTCTTGACCAGGGTCCCCTGTGAGTAATTGACCTAGATAAACGTATTCCTTTGCAGACTCTAGAGGCTGACTGGCGATCATGAATTTTTGTTCCCTTGCCAGGCAATTCAACATTATCTTTGTCTTCTGCATATTCATATTCAACCCAATTCTTACACTTTCTCGATTAAGGTCCTCAACCATTTGTTGTAATTTGTCTCCATTGTTCCTGAATAGGACCATATCGTCTGCAAACCGAAGGTTGCTGAGATATTCGCCATCGATCCTCACTCCTAAGCCTTCCCAGTCTAGGAGCTTGAATGCTTCTTCTAAGCATGCAGTGAATAGCATTGGAGAGATTGTGTCTCCTTGCCTGACCCCTTTCTTGATAGGTAACTTTCTACTTTTCTTGTGGAGAACCAAGGTAGCTGTGCAATCCTTGTAGATATTTGCTAAGATATTCAAGTATGCCTCCTGTACTCCTTGATTACGCAATGTCTCTATGACTGCTGGTATCTCTACTGAATCAAATGCGTTTTCATAATCTATGAAAGCCATATAGTGAAGTTGATTGTACTCCGCAGATTTCTCGATTACCTGATTGATGACATGGATATAATCCATCAGAAAATATCCCTTCCTGAAGCCAGCCTGTTCTCTTGGTTGGCTGAAGTCATGTGTTGCCCTGATTCTATTGGAAATTATCTTGGTGAATATTTTATATAATACTGAATGAAAGCTAATGGGTCTGTAATTCTTCAATTCTTTAACGTCTCCCTTCTTATGGATAAGTATGATTTTGGCGTTCTTCCAGCTCTCTGGTACACTTGAAGTTGTGAGGCATTGCGTGTAAAGGGCCGCAAGCTTTTCAAGCATGATATCTCCTCCGTCTTTGGTCAAATCTACTGTTATTCCATCTTCTCCAGACGCTTTTTCCCTGGTTATGTCTTTCAAGGCCCTTCTAACTTCATCGCTAGTTATAGAAGGAGCTACTGTATCCGGTTCATCACTATTTCGAATGGAAGTAGCTTGGTTGTTTTGGGGAACTGTACAGTTCAGTATGGAATTCTTCCGCTGCATTTACTATGTCATCTAAATTGCTGATGATATTACCATGCTTATCTTTCAGTGCATACATCTTGCCTTGTCCTATGCCAAGCTTTCTTCTTACTGGTTTCATGCTTCGTCCATATTTTACGGCTTCCTCAATCTTTCCCACGTTATAATTTCGAATATCCTTTACTTTCTTCTTGTTGATCAGTTTCGACAGTTCAGATCTGTTGAGTTGGACACTTTCATGTTTTGACGTTTCTTTATTAGGTCCTTTATTTCTTGGGAGAGCTTCCCTACTGGTTGCCTTGGTGCCCTACCTCCCACTTCAATTGCTGCTTCTCAGATCAGCGTATTTACGGCTTCATTCATTACCTCTATGTTATCTTCATTTTCCTGTTCCAAAGATTCATATTTGTTTGCGAGCACCAGCCTGAATTGGTCTGCTTTCACCCTTACTGCGTCTAGGTTGGCCTGTTTCCTCTTGACTAATTTGACTCTTTCTCTCTTCAAATTGAGAGAAATCCTAGACCTCACTAACCTATGGTCACTGCAGTTTACCTTACCTAACACTTCTACAGTCTGGACTATGCTTGAATCGACAGAGGGTATGAAATCTATTTCATTCCTTGTTTCTCCATTAGGGCTTCTCCAGGTCCACTTCCTGTTGCTGCGCTTTCTGAAGAAGGTATTCATTATTCGGAGCCTATTCCTTTCCGCGAATTCTACTAACATCTCTCCTCTTGCATTCCTAGAATCGATGCCGTAGTTGCCAATTGCTTGCTCACCAACCTGCTTTTTCCCCACTTTTGCATTGAAGTCGCCCATGACTAAAGTATACTGAGTTTGCACCTTTCTCATTGCTAGTTCAACATCTTCATAAAACTGTTCTATTTCTTCATCATCGTGGCTAGAGGTTGGGGCATAGGCTTGTACTACCTTCATTTTGTACCTCCTATTCAGCTTTATTACGACGACTGCTACCCTCTCATTAATGGTGTAGAATTCATCAATGTTGCCCGCTATGTTATGAACTAGAAGTCCTACCCCGGATTCTCTCTTATCTGGAAGACCTCTGTAGCAGAGGACGTGGCCGTTAGTCAGCACTGTGTAAGCCTCACCAGTTATTCTAACCTCACTAAGGCCAATAATATCCCAGGAAATGCCTGATAATTCTTCAAATACTCCTGCTAAGCTAGCCTCACTCGAGAGGGTGCACGTGTAGGACGTTGCCAGGTTCAGTTTCCATTGGGGGCCTGTCCGGCCCCAGAGATTCTTAGCACCCTCTGCCACGTCGCAGGTCTGACCGCCGCCTTGGTCAGGTGCTCCGCAGCCACTGGGGACTGAGGGCCATGGGTTAATTGTCAGAGTCATGAGGGAGGTAGTGGCCGAATACTGTACCAGGGAGGCCAATTCCTGTTCTGGTGAGGGAGTGACTTTGGTGAAGCTTAGTGGGCCTGCCTGGTTTGGTTGCACTTGAACTAGTATAGCCCCACTAGCTCTCGGCAACATTTTTTTGCCGGTGTCAGGCACCACTCCATCCCTGAAAATGTAGTGGACTGGAGCAGGATTCGAACTTACGACCTTCAGATTTGAAGTCGGGTGTTCTACCTCTGCTCCAGGCTGAAATTTACTGACAGGGGACCCTGAGGATGAGAAGTAAATTTACAGAACAATAAAGATGGGTTGGAGTGAATTCGGCAGGTATTATCAAATAATGACTGCAAACTTGCTACTGTCGTTGAAAACAAAAGTCTACAATCATTGCATTTACCGGTGCTAACTCATGGGGAGGAAACTTGGAGGTTGACAAAGAAGATCGAGAACAATTAAGGACTGCGAAAAGAGCGACGGAACGAAAAATGTTAAGCCTAGCGTTAAGACACAGGAAGAGAGCGGTGTGGATAAGAGAGAAAACGGGCATAGCAGATATTCTAGTTGACATTAGGAGAAGGAAATGGCGCTGGGCGGGCCATGCAATGCGTAGAGTAGATAACCGGTGGACCATTCGAGTTACAGAGTGGGTGCCAAGAAAAGGGAAGCGCAGTCGAAGGCGGCAGAAAACTAGGTGGGGTGATGAAAGTATGAAATTGCAGGTGGAAATTGCAATCAGCTAGCGCAAGACAGGGATAATTGCAGATTGGAGAAAGGGGTAATTCGCCTTCGTTCTCCAGTGGACATAAAAAATGTCACAGTTTCGCCCTAAGGGCGAAGCAATGAATGCGATAGCAACACAGCAATGTCATACGATGTAAGGTGAGTGGCTTTGGTAGCAATATGAATTGTAGTAAACATGAGCTGATTAAGTAAGCAGGTGTGCTGCGGCGTAAGTAGACCGACATGAAGAGAGACTCGATGACCACGAGAAGGCGCGTGTGAAACGGTGGTGTTGATGAGAAGCGCTTCCCGTGGGCAGCGCGCGTGCGAAGGGACACACCTGTAGCGCTGCACTGCCGATCCGGGCAGCATTACATGTGTAGCGTGCGTTGGAAAATGTGGCCCGACTATTACTAACTGAATGAACAAGCGTGGTGTGAGCGCGCACAAACAAACATGAATAGATCACACTGAATGACTGCAGACAACGACTGTCAAAACGCTGGCAGCAGCAAGCAGCGGGCGAAGGTACGTGCGGTCTATCGCTTCAACGGAAACTGAGCGTCCATAAAGGTCAGAGCCGTGTGGAGATAAGAGACGGTGCGGCGAGCGACGAGCGCGGTTGCTGGCAGAGGAAAAGTGCGCCCCCCCCCCCCCCCCCCCCCGCTCCCTCCGGCGCTGGCTGCCCGCTTCCTTGCTTGCGCGTGGGAGAGATAAGAGACCGTGCGGTCGAGCGACGAGCGCGGTTGTTGGCACAGTAGAAGTGCCCCCCCCCCCCCCCCCGCTCCCTCCGGCGCTCGCTTCCCGCTTCGTTGCTTGCGCGTGGGAGATTGAGTGCGTTCGCTCTCCGTGCTAGCGCGCGTCCCCGCACGCCGCTTCCGCTCGGGCATACGGCGCGCGGTGAAGATTTTATCTATACGGAACCTCACGGCGACGGCGACGGCGACGGCGACGCCGACGGCAGAAATCCGGTTGAAGTGTCCATATAATTGCTATCGCAATAAAATAGGTTGCTGATGTTGGTGAAAGAAACTCGAGAACAAGCGAAGGACCGCGCAAAGGGCGATGGAACGAAACATGTTAGGCATAAAATTAACAGACAGGAACCGAGCGGTGTGGATAAGAGAGCAAACGGAGATAGCCGATGTTCTATTTCACATTAAGGCAGTGAACATGATAGGTTGATGATGATAATGGAGCCACATAATGACCTATGCGACATTAAAGGGTCAGCTTTTTCGGCCTTCGGTAGTTGTGGGTGAGTTTTATTCAGAACAAGAACGTAGGCAGCCCTGTACGTGTGCTGCGGTGGCAAGCTGTGTTGGGGAACGTCAAAACCATGCGTGTGTCTACTTTTTTAGAACTTTCTTGCTTGCTTATATATAACGAGAACAAAAACTTTAGCCACGCAATAACATATGCTAAATGAAATGCAGGCTGACGGCTCTGTCTCGGTGACAAGAAGAGAATTATTTTTGCTGATGCAACGCTACGCCGTGGGATTCCAGAAGCATGGTGTTCAGCCCGGGGACCGAGTCTGTGTTCACATTAACAGCAGCGTCCATAACTTTGCTGCTATGTGGGGCTGCGTTTTCGCAGGTGCAAGCATCGTGCTCGCCAAAACATCGCTTACAGAATGTAAGGCAAATGTGACATATATTTTTATTGAGTCAGTAAAATTTACCACGCTATTTCTAGCCAGGCGGGCGTTGGACCATTATTAGGAGGCCAAAAACCTCCTTTTGTTCTGACCCGTCAACAATATTATGTTTCGTCCCAAAAAATAAATAAATAATGAAGTAAATAAGAAAATAAATTATTTAGGTTCTCTTCAAGTTTGATTGTCATGTTCAGTGGCTCATTTGAGAAAGCGATTGCTTACTTCTTCTAGATCAGGCAGAGATAAAAAACCTTGCTGCACACAGGGCAGCACACTTTGTGATAACTACTAACACTACTTGTGCAATGCATTATAAATATAAGCTTTCGAAACATGCCGGTTTCTGGGATGCTTGGTTGTAATTGTTTATAAGTACAAAATGAACTGTGAAAAATCAATATCTTACCTTAAGTAGTTCTTAAGAGCAAGAAATACAATCTAAAAAGACGCATTAGAAAATCTAATGTCATATATGTATTGTGGCTCTTGTTTTGGGTACGGTAATGGGCGTCTTGCGCTGGAGTTTGAGGGATAGTAGCGGCGCCTGGTGGTGGCGAGAGAAGTTATATCTGGGTAGTATCACCTTGGGTAGTATTGAGCCCTGGCTGTGGCGAAGCACGTTTCTAGCCCGAATATTACGTAGATTCGCAGTTTTTTCGGCCCTGTTGCGAGTGCGAAAAGGCTCGTCACTTCTCAGAGACCACGCCGACCACGCTGTGAGCTGGCCGCAGCCTAGTTTAACGAAAACGGACTCTCCGTGTGCCGTGGGACATAATGCTGGAGGCAGAAGGAATCGGCGACCCCGATCCGGAGAGACCTAGCTCTGCCGCGAAATAGTGTCACCGTCGTTACTGCTGTGTTGTGAGCTGCCACGAGCAAGGAGGCCTGAATACCAACACCGGATTCTACCGTTTTCTTTCAAGGCCTCACGAAGCGGAGCGTCGGGCGCGCTGGATAACTTCATTACCCCACTATGAGCAGCACATAGGTGAGAGTTAAATGTGCTCATCCTTGGCCTCAAGCCAGCACGTTGAAGCATCGCCGCAAGGCAGTATTGATTACAGCACATCGATGTTCGAGCGCTGTCATTAAAAACTACATCAAGCGAGCAGCGCGCGAGCTCGCGCTGCAGCGCGATTCGCACGTAGTACGTTACTGCGAGCTCATTTGCATTGCAACAGTTATTTATCAGTTGCTAAAGGGACAGATGGCCGTTACTACCGCGCAGGCATGACTACTTGTTTAGTGGCATGCAGTCAACAAATATTGCAGGAGGCCCGCCATTTCGCGGCATGCTGAAGGAGCGCAGCGGTCGCGGCGCGTAGAATTTGAGAAGCGAATGAGGAGCAAGACAGAATTTGAGATTTTAGGAGCAAGATAGAATTTGAGGAGCGATTGAGAGAAATGGCAGAAAAGTGGTGGCCAAGGAGAGTTTTCAGGTATTTGTACATGAGGAATGTTGACACAAAATGGAGGAAGCGGACCAGAAAATTGTCAATCAAATATTTGGACTGCAGGAGGGGTGCACACCAGGAAACAGCAGTTAAGAGAGAGAGAGAGAAAGACAAAACTTTATTTTGATGGGGCACGGAGAAGCGTCGATCTCCGTGGTGGGTGGAGCCTTCAGTCCAGGGCCCCAGCGGCGGTGGCAGCACTTTCGGCTCTGGCGATAAACTTTCGCTGATCCTCCAGTGCCGAGCTGGTCAGCACCATCTCCCACTGCTCGCGCGTTGCGTTTCGAAGTCGGGAGTTATTGGGGATATTTTGGCATGCCTATGTGGTGTGATAGAGGGTAGCTCGCTCTGTACAAAAAGGACAAAGGGGCTGATAAAGGGTGGGGTACATCGCGTGAAGGAGCGTCAGGTGAGGATAGGTGTTGGTCTGGCTCATAGGTCGTGGTTAGGTCGTGGCTTCAGCTCTGGTGAGGGATCGGTGCGGTGGCGGCATCGTTCTTCTCGAAAGGCGGCACTGCTGTAGTATATCGTAGTAAGTTTGTAGTGTGTCTGGACTAGGGTCTTCTGGCGTCTCTTGCAGTGCCCGGTTGCAGTGACCTCGGGCTATCGTGTATGCACGATGGTTTCCGCTGACGCCTTCATGTCCCGGTGTCCAAATTATCGTGGTGCGGGGTATTTCGTTGAGGCGGTGTGGAATATCGCATGCGATTTTATGTAGATGGCCGTTCGCGTAGGCTCGACATGCTGACTGACAGTCTGTAAGAATATATAGTTCATGGTTTTCTCTCGATGCCGAGATGGCGAGGGCAATGGCAGCCTCTTCTGCTGCGGCGACGTTCTGCGTACGAACGGAGGCGGATACCAGTTCTTGCTCTCTGTGTCCAGCCACGCTGATTACCATGCGCTCTCCATTCGGGTACATGGCCGCATCTGTCCAGCGAGCAGTGGAGAGAGTGCCGTATCTCCTTTCTATTGTTATCGCTCGTGCTTTTCTCCTGCCCAAGTGATATTCCGGCTGCATGTTACGCGGAACAGGGGCCACCATTATTTGCTCGTGTAGGGACTTGTGGAGTGCTTCTTGATTGTTCGTTGTCGCCACGGGGTATTGCAACCTTCGAAGTGTTTCTCTGCCTGTTCTAGTGAGGTTGACGCGTGTAATTTGCGCATGTCGGTGTGCTTCAATTAGTTCTTCTAAGGTGTTGTGGATGCCCAGGGATGGAAGTTTCGTTGTTCCGGTGCCTGGAGGAAGACCGAGGGCTTGTTTGTACGCTTTCCGCAGTAACACATTTAATTGGGCTTTTTCTGTTGATGTTAAGTTCAGATAAGGTGTCGCGTACCTGACTTTACTGACGATAAGGGCCTGAGTCAAACGTAGTAAGTCTTCTTCCTTCATGCCATGTCTGCGACTGGCAACTCTATTAATCATGCGAGCTACGCTGTAGGCAGCTTGTTTTAGTGCGTTTACAGTGTGGTTATTGCGTCCACTATTTTGCATGGAGACACCTACTATGCGGAGTGTTTGGACTCTGGGTATATGTTTTTGGTTTAGGTGTATTTCTATGGCCTCTCTCTCTGTGCTCTTTCTTCTGGATTTCTTTTTGAGAATGAGGAGCTTGGATTTCTCTGGGGAGCATTCCCGGTTGCGCACTTTGGTGTATTCGGTGACAGCGTCTGTCGCCGCTTGCAGGGCGTCCTGCTGTTTGTTCTCCATTCGAGCCTCGAGTTGTCCAAATGGTAATGTCATCTGCATATATTGCGTGACGAAGGTGCAGAATCTTCTCTAGATGCTCTGGGAGGTTTTTCATGGCGACGTTGAAGAGAAAAGGCGATAAGACTGATCCCTGAGGAGTGCCTCTATTTGGAACCTTTTTCTCTTTTGTTCTGAGGGTATCGACGCCTACTGTTGCCGTGCGGTCCGTTAAGAATGCTCGAATGTAGTTGTAGATTCGTTGGCCGCAATTTAGTTGAGATAAGTTTTTTAGGATGGCCTCATGAGCTACGTTATCAAATGCGCTTTTAAGGTCCAGTGCGACTATGCATTTTGCATGTGTGGTGACATGGTCCAGTACTTCTTCCTTCAATTGGAGTAGTATGTCTTGAGTCGACAAATGCGGCCTGAAGCCATACATCATGTCAGGAAAGAAACCCGTGTCATCCACGTGAGGCTTCAGGCGATTGAGCACAATGTTTTCGAAAAGCTTCCCCAGGCACGACGTGAGGTATATGGGTCGCATGTTGGTGAGACCAACAGCGACCTTCAGCGGTTAAGAAAAAGGTTAAAGAAACAGAGAGGGGTCTATGGAAAACAGGGATGCCGACGAAGTCAGCACTGGGAACATACAGAACTTTCAAGCACGAAATTGCCAAAGAAAATATCTGTGATAATTCTAGGGGAAGCTCTTTGTTGTTTGAAGCCAGAACGGGAGAATTGCGGACTAAGATGTACCGAGTCAAGTACCAAGGTATGGACACGTTGTGCGGTGCATGTGGAGAGGAAGAGGAAACGGCTGAACACCTCATATTTTTCTGTAAAGGGCCTAACCCTACAGTGCAAAACAACGGGGCTGATTTTTTCAAAGCATTGGGGTTTAGGCACAGTGGAGGAAAAATAGACTTCAAGCGGGTAGAAATAACCAAACGGAGATTATCTGACTGGTGGCGAAAATCAAGGAAGGGGTGAAATTTTACTCTCCACGAAGTCCAAAATATGTTAATAGTCAAGGCTAGGCGGCGTGTGCCACCACCCGATTTAAAGGGTTCAGCCTCATCCATCCATCCATCCAGTACGTCTGTGCGCTCGAGCAGGGGATGTACTCTGAAACGTTCCACTTCGGCGATATTTCACTTTTAGCCTTCAGATGCGCACTGATTGGCTGGTTGAGCAAAATTGAATGACGTCGGGCTCAACGAGCCAATCAGCTCATCCAATTTTGCTAAAACAGCCAATCAGTGCGCATCTGAAGACGAAAAGCGAAATATCGCCGAAGTGGAACGTTTCCGAATACGTCCTCTGTTCGTACATCCTGGCAAGCTGAAAGACCGCTGCCGCCGCGGCGCGTACCGTCGTGCGCTCGAGCAGTTCCGTACACTTAATGTCTGCTTATCGCTGCTGTGAATTCATTTATAGCAAGCATTTCCTGGCGTTTGTGCGCCTGAATCTAGCAGCGTGCAAACCTTACCAGAAGTTCAACTTCATACGTGACTCGCTTCACTTGCTATTGACACCGCGCTAAAACTTCGCCGCTTATTTCTTGAACGGCGTACACGTATTCGGCGTTGCATAATTGCTTGCCTTTACGCAGCTTGCCACC
The DNA here is from genome assembly GCF_013339745.2 of Dermacentor silvarum. Lineage (NCBI taxonomy): Eukaryota > Metazoa > Arthropoda > Arachnida > Ixodida > Ixodidae > Dermacentor > Dermacentor silvarum. The sequence goes on along the minus strand of NC_051157.2, from coordinate 200,179,689 downwards.
CCTGAAAAAAATCTTCGGCGCCCGATATTCGCTGCAAGCCGTGGTACAACACAACCGAAAGTGGCAGGTCCATATTGTAAACGTGCTTTTGCAGCAGACAACCGAGCTTGGTACTACCCAGTTTCGGATTGGGGGCGCCTTTTAGCAACATTTTGCAGCGCCCCCTGGGCAACGCAGAAGCCCTATAGTACCGTGATTGGTAATCTTGTAGTCATGAAATAGGTACGCTAGCGCAATTATTAGTGTGTGCGAATACCGAAAACTATTTTCTATTGAAATATCGAGTCGAATCAAAAAAACAAAACCGACTATCTAATCGAATATCAGCAATGTTTTCACAAAATTTAATGCTTACTAATTTTGGGCAAAAAAATGCAGTGCACCACACGCGAGTCTCCTAGCATTGCATAGCAAGAATATAGCAAGATTTATCAGTAACATAGGCACATAGAAATCAAAGTAAACAATACGGTCTGCTCTTATTAAAGGTTTGAAGGCAAAATAGTGCTGAATTGCCCATGAAACGAACACAGGCGGAAAGGACAAAGAGCCAGACAGGAAAGACGTTCACATGTCGAACCAACTAGCGCTACGGCTCACGCTTTTAAAGCTTATTTAAGGGAACATCGAATTAGTATGCGAGCACTGATTACCGCTCAGTTCTAGTACATGAAGGCCGGGAAAATATTTTCTCTATCGAGAGGATATCTGTCGAATCAAGCGCTTTGTTTACTCTCAAACTAATGAATTAGTGACGTTCTGTTGTACAGAATACTAATAAGGTGCTGAGTTTAATAGTGGACTTGTGTTTTGCGACAATCTTTTATTTGTTGCACAGAAAGTTTTGCTTTCCAGTTTTTCAGCAAAATGCAGAAGGGCTCTTCCAACTTTACAGCAGGGGGGTTAGACCAACCGGCGCGACAGACGAAAGGACCGCGCATCACGTCACTCTAGTAGCCGGCGCCGGCAGTGAAGTGCAGGCGCCGTACACGCCGTTTCAGTGTCAGCGTCGGCGTGACTAGCCACATGTCAAAGATTCAAAAATGTGCAGGCTCATGGCGAGTTCGCGCGACGCTCCCCCTCCCCTCCTGTTTATCCGACGCCCGCGCTAATGCTGGCAAGCAGGTACCCCCCCCCCCCCCCATTACCCTTTCGCGCCAACCCAGTGAATCCACACTAGGCTTGTGATGGGTTGCTGGAAGCCACAAAAAAAAAGTGACTGGCCATTCCGGCCCTGCGAAAGTGGATGTCCAGCGCAGCTGTGGAAAATCGCCACTGCAACCGCTGAGGGTGGTTATTCTTTATAAATGCGAAAGCATTATATAGCCGATCAAGGGAAAAATCCGGCGTTAACATCCGATGGTACAAAACCCACGTGACCAAGTGGCGACGTCATGTTTGACAGCATAACGTAACGTGATTATATTGTCACGTTGCGGAACCTACGTATACAGGTGTATTTACAATATATACAAGAGAGGCAACGAGATATGAACAAGATATGAACAAGATAGTGACTTAATAACAAAAAGAAACGCCTTTACAGGCAAGCTAATAAACATGAAGATTTGGCTTCCTGGTCCCGGTACAAATTTTGTGACAGTCAGTACCAATCGCTGCTAAAATCAACCCGCCGTAACTTTTTAACTCACGATCTGCCATCTATGTTAACCAACAACCCAAGAAAGTTTTGGCGCACAATGAACCCTTGTAATCATCCCGACATCACCCTTTCAAATGCTGCCGGTGACGCTATTCCCGAGGACGAGTGCGCGCAGGCACAGAATAACTTCTTTTTGTCAGTGTTTACTCGAGAAGACGTTGCGTCATCGCCAGCTGTAATTCCTTTTTCCGTTAACTCAATGCCTGAAATAGTTATCGACGAAGCCGGTATCTTTTCCTTACTCAGAAAACTTAAAACTACTTCAGCATCTGATCACCTTGGATTCAATAATAAGATACTAAAAAATGTTGCTCAGGGTAGAGCACTGCACGGGCCGATTTTTTCAGCCCGAGCCCGGCCCGGGCCCGTTTTTACGTTGGGCGGCCCGCCCGAGCCCGATCAAAACTTTTATGGCGAGACCCGGGCCCGGCCCGCGCCCGGAAATAATCTACGTTACCCGCCCGGCCCGGCCCGCCACCCCTTCACCTTAGGCCCGAGCCAGGCTCGAAACTGGCCCGAACCCGGCCCGAGACCGAAAAATACATGTTTTTCAGAGTTGAGACGCCCGCTGCACGTTACATGCACACCACCAGAAAGCCCGAGCCCGGCCCGGGCCCGCGTCAAAAAACCCGAGCCCGGCCCGGGCCCGGGTCAAAAGCACACGCCGTGCCCGAGCCCGGCCCGAGCCCGTGAAAAAACTGCTCTACCCGGCCCGGGCTTTCGGGTAAGCCCGAGCCCGTGCAGTGCTCTAGCTCAGGGCACTCATCGCATCTTATCGACTCTCTTTACTCAGTGTTTGTCGTCTGGTTTAATCCCTGAAGACTGGCGAATCGCTAAAATATCGTTCATCCCCACTTAATCATAGACCAATATAATTAACTAGCACCTTTTGCAAACTTGCCGAACATGTAATTCACTCGCAGGTAATTACCTATCTAGAAGAGCACAACATCATTTTCAAGTACCAACACGGCTTTCGAACGGGCTACTCATGCGACACTCAACTTTCTGGGTTCTTCATGATTTACATTCTTCCGTTGACGCTGGCATACAAACTGACGAATTTTTCTAGATTTTTCCAAGGCCTTTGACCGTGCGCCCCATCACCGGTTGCTAATCAAATTAACACAGGTTAATATTCATCCGCTTGTACTCACATGGATTAAATATTTCCTTTCAAGAAGAGTTCAATTCACATCCCTCAATAACAGTTCCTCCTGCCTTGGGAAAGTGTACTCAGGCGTTCCTCAGGGCAGCGTCCTGGGCCCCTTGCTTTTTTAATTTTTATTAATGGTTTGCCTAACAGAGTTATTTATTTATTTATTTTATTTGGTACATACTGCCGGCCTGAATGTCAGGCCTTGGGCAGCAGTGGGTATGAAATAATACAAGAATAGGTGAAACAATATAAGGATACATCAATTCCGTATCAACAGCATGCTAACCTTGCGCGTAACAGCACTCGGCACTGCGCATAACAAAGTAAGCATACGAAGTCGCAGCTCATTTATGTAAAACAAGAAACAATACAAGAATATGTGAAACACAAGAATATAAAATTGCAGTACCATCAGCATTCTAACGTTGCGCGTGACGTGTGACAGCACTCGGCACTGCGCATAACAAAGTCGTATTCAATATCGCAGCTCTTCAAAAAAAAAAAGGAACGAACGCACATGAATGAAAACGCATGACAAGTACGCATGATAAATATAAAGCAAGTATTTATCGCAAACGTTTAAGCGCGCAAATGAAAGACGAAATAGTGGGGCTTTCGACCACGTCAGCGGGCAGGTCGTTCCAGTTACCGATTGTACGTGGGAAGAACAAGTTTTTAAAAGCATTCGTTTTGGCCAAGTATTCACTGACTTTCCTGGAGTGGAAGGATCGAGTTTACCGTCGCTGTACTGGTTGAAAGTATAAATTCTTATCTAGTATTCCTAATTTGTCATGATACAATAAATAGAAAAGCTTTAGTCTGTCACTCAAATTATTTTTAGTTTCATCTCAAATCAGGCTCTTCGCGGACAATTGCGTGATCTGTCACAAAATTTCGTGTAAAGATGACGAACCGGCACTTCAGGCTGACCTGGACTGCGTAACCTCTTGGTGCTCTAAATGCTTATGTGCCTTAATACTTCTAAAAAAAAGCTTATGTCGTTCACTAAACGCACTAATCGCATTTCCACCTCGTACTCTTTAAACAACACTGCTGTTGAACTTACTACTACTTTCAAATACCTTGGTGTTTACCTTAGTTCAGAGTTATCCTGGAGCACGAGGTCGCAGGATCGAATCCCGGCCACGGCAGTCGCATTTCGATGGAGGCGAAATGCGAGAATACCAGTGTACTTATATTTAGGTGCACGTTAAAGAACCTCAGGTGGTCCAAATTTTCGGAGTCCCTCATTGCGGCGTGCCTCATAATCAAATCGTGGTTTTGGCACGTAAAACCCCATAATTTAATTTTAGACTTATCCTGGAATCATCACATCAACGTCATACTCGCATCTGCTAACCGCTCACTAGGTCTCTTAAAACATAACTTGAAGCATGCTCCTTCGCACCTACGTAAACTTGCTTACGTCACCCTAATACGGGTTAAAATCGAGTATGCATGTGCAATTTCGGACCCTTACCAAGCTTACTTAATCAACAACCTCAAATCACTTCAAAGCCGCGCAGTTCGCTTCATCTTTTCAGACTACTCCCGTCATTTTAGTGTCTCAGCATTGAGAATTCGTGCAGAACTGCCAGACGTGTTGCAACGACGCACAGCTTCACGGTAATCACTGTTTCACAAACCCATTGCTTCATGACGACTTCTGTTATTCATCAGTTGCCCTCCTTCCCAGACGTGACCATCATTCAAAGTGAAGCGTTTTGCGTGTCATACCTTGCACTATTCACAATCATTCATTCCACGTACAATCGTTGACTGGAACGCACTACCATCACACATAGCCACCGTCATTGATTCTATTAAATTTCATGAACTAATAAATGACGGAACTTGTGAAATTAAAATAAAACTATCATTATTTTTATTGTATAACTTCTGACACATTGTTCTTTGTTTGCTTCTCCCATGTCTATCTTTGTGTTATTTGGAGCTAATATTATTTTGTGACATTTGTGTTCGCTCATGCGTTGTTCTTTCCGCGTTTGACTTATCCCACTGTATAACATTTTTGTTGTATTGACCACCCCCTATGTAACATCCTCCTGCGCGAGCGCCTTTAGGGGTATTTTGAATAAATAAATAAATAAATAAGTAAATAAATAACTGGGGAGACCGATTCGACCTCAACACGTCAAATCGCATTTTTCTGACTGGCGCCACTATTGGTTGCGTCGTAACAGTATCACGTCAAACGTCGCGTATTGACGTCATCACACCAAAGGTCGCGTGATGACATCATCCCGTAAAACCTTATGTCACGTGATAATGGCATCATCATGGGACGATATCACCTGATTACGTCATGTGATGACGTTATCAAGTCAAAGGGGACGTCACGAGATGACGTCATTGTCAAGTAATGCGGTCACCTGATCAAGTCATATGATGCCTCTTGGAGAAGCAGCAACCTGTGCGCTTGCTTCCTCATTACAATGTCTCCGGCATCGGCCCGCAGTTATGTGTGAGCACGCGGCCACAGAAAAGCCCGACCAACTAGAGGCTAACACCTTCACTGTGAAAAAGAGAACAAAGGCGATGTGTTAATGCGAACGGGTTCGGTAACAAGAGACCGCCGTTCTGTGTCGCAAATATGGCGGCCGTGAACAACTTTGCTGCCATCCCGTGCATTCACTTTCGTTTCTGAGGCGGTTTTTCAGCTTTCCCAGTGTCGCGCAGCTTCTCCGACTAAATCTGCGTCGATTAGCCACCACACCATAAATTCAGTCGACGATGCAGAAACGCCAGTTAGACCTAATAGCCAAGGCAGTGTGGTGTGGCCGTGACGAAAATTCGCCGCCAGCCGATGAGGTAAGGAGCCGCATGCCGTGCCGGAATGTTTGCCGCTAGTATGCTTATACAGGTGACTCATCATGTGATCGGTCCTGAGGTCAGGCGTGCGGGTTATCTTGACGACTGTTGAAGCAGCGCGAAGTTCGTCTCCGCGGATCCAACACGATCTGCGTGCCTATCGGCGGCTAATCGGCCCAATCTTCGCACTTCACGAAACACACGCTGCTTTTCTTGCCGTTGCCTCTTTCCGGCTCGCGTTAGCACTTCAGTCGGTCCTGTCAACCCGGACGAACCTTGTACCGACAGAGGCGGCCGACGCGGTACCGCTCTACAAATTGCGGCGTTCGGGCGGTATGTGCGATCCCCGCATCGGGACGACATTCGGGGAGGGATCACAGGGACAAAGTCCGCCATCGCATCAGCCGGGGCGGCATGTCTGCGACGCCTTCGGCGCTCCGTGCGCCGAAGACGATGTGAAACACTTGCTTGGGCGGCATCGAGCACGAGGGGCTCAGCGGCGCACGCGGCAAGTGGTAATGCGCGGGTCTATACACCGAATACATCGAATATTCGAATAATCCAATAGTAGGTCTTCGATTCGTGAATCGAATTATTCGAACGCTCGCTATTCAATTCTACTCGGTGACATTTGATATTTGCGCACCCCTAGTAGTTATTTACATCGCGTTAACAATTCTGTGAGCTTCCATTTACCCAGAGAGATGTTTCAGCTCCATGAATCACAGCTAAAGAATATCAAATGACGCAGGTTGGCCGGCCTGTACTCGAGAATTTCGTGCACTGAAAATTCGGACGCCAAGACTGCATACTAGGGCAGACGGTCAGGTGTGTAGCCGTCGTGGTGTAAGAGTTGCCGCTGTGGTGTGGCAAACCCAATGTAGAGCAAACTAGAGGCTGCGTCAATGATTGAGGCCACAAGCATGAACTTCCAATAAAGTTTTTGGGGAACCTGTGCATTGCAGGGCGCCCGAAAGTGTAGATTAATATTCTTTGCAGAAGCAGTGGAGAAGAGCGGTAACTGCTCGGACATTTTATATACAGAATGGCGGAAGACTAGATTAGCGATATGTCTGTTTACTTCTCAGTACGTGACTCCTTGTCATGATGCACCTGTAAACTACGTGTTCACATTTAAGCGTTACATAATTTTACAAAATCGCCTATGGCAAGTAGCATAATTCTTATTGTTGAGCTGGATTATTCGATGAGGCGGACATTAGTATCACGAGAAATCGAAACACATATTCAACTAATTAACAAAAATTAATAATGGACTTCTTAGTTAATTACTTTACGACACATATTGAAATTTACGAATTGTAGCTGGTGAGCTTGCTAGACGCATCCACTTGAAATGAATTTCCAGGATGAAACATGTTTCGAGATATTGATTCCCAAATTGTGGGACCAAATACATGGGCGTTCCAGTTACGTTTGTGCTTCAATGTATAAAACAGCATTTTGGTTAAAAAAAGTAAGTGGAACAGCACTGCATTTTTACGGCGAGTTTGGTGGCGCATATCTCCAAACTGGTGTCATTCTGGAAATACATTCCAAGTGGACACGCCTGACAAGCTCACCGGCTACAATTCGTAAATTGCAATATGTGTCGTAAAGTAATTAACTAAGAAGCTAATTAGTGAATGTTTGTATTTAGTTGAATATGTGTTTCGATTTCTCGTTCCACTAATGCCCGCCTCATCGAATAACCCAGCTCAATGATAAGAATTATGCTACCTGCCACAGGCGTTTTGTAAATGTTCCGTAAAACTTCAAAATGTACACCCTGTATATGGTCTATGCACCGGGTGGTGAATAAATTAGTTGACATTAGCACTCGTCCTTGTGTTCGTTTTCTGTTTTCTGTGCATCTGAACCCGCTTGCTAAACAAATAGTTCTTCAGCTTACAAATCGGCACCAGCAAATAAGGTTATGACGGAGAGCAGAGAATTATATAACTCTGATTTGGCATTTAAATGGTAAAAAAGCTTATGAGAAGGGACCAATGGCGAACGAGGGTTGACCAATGCGGGACACTTTTCATTCAGCGTAATTCCGATGATTCAGTGAAAATGCATCTTTCCGATATATTTCCAATAAATGATCAGATATAACTAGCGCAGGTTTCCATTCTACTGCACACGCGGCAGTTATCAAGATCAAAGAGAGAACCGGTGGCGCTGTCGACTTCGTCATGATAAACATCGAAGCAGATGCAAATACCATTGCGAAACGTTTCAATTTACGATGAGGTAAATAGCAGTTGTTTATCACTTGAGCCGAGTAAACAAAAACGCATTATCGGGAGAAACAGCGAGAAGTGGGTAACTGGCTTTACACTTTCTTAAAGGGAACCTTTCTTTTCCAATTTCCTGGAGTATTGCTTTCGTCGTCGTTTCCTCGCTGTAGATATTTGTGGTTACATCCTGGGCCACTGAGTCGAAGCCCAAACTGGAAACATCAGCACTGGGTATGTGTCTATTCTTGGATGATTCCGCAGAATGGATCTGCCGCTGTGACAGGAGAGGTTTGCAACCTTCAATATCTTAACTCGATTAGCATTCTTAGGGTACTTCACGCACTTTTCGGGGGCCGACTATCTATCTATTACAGCGAAAGCTATATATGGCTAGGCGAAACGAAAAACCATTGGTCCCATGTTTCGCTAAACGTCTCCATTGGCTACGCCGTCAGTTACGTCGTTCTCTACGTCGCACCCTAGCGCGCGCGCCATTGGCAGCGCCGTTAGTGACGTCGTTAGCGAACGCGTTCCCGCCATTACCACGTTGACGCTGCCCTGCCCGCAACGCCGCCTCTTCGGCTCGCCGTTGTCGCACGCATTCGATATCTCGAGTTAGCTCGGCGTCGTGGTTAGCAGCATCGGCCCGCCTTTGGCGCTTGCGTTCCACTAGAAACACAAACATGTAATCAATAATTGAGAAACGCTTCAATGCAGCGTCGGGATTAACCCACTGCTAAACACCGGGGCCCCGCAGGGGCGTCTGCGCAAGCAGGCGTTTGGTGAGTTGCGCCACCACGTACCCGAGCACACGAGGGTTGGACCCTCAGCGTGTAGTCGTGCGCGGCTTAGCAGTGTCTGCGGAAAGGGGGATCCTGGGGGTTGAGCCGATGCCGGGTGCTTGGACCTTTACGGCCCCCCGGCGGAGGCAACACACTCCTTTGGCCTCTGCTTCACGTAGACGGCACCCTCGGACTGACCCACCCGGGGGAAATCGGCAGTCGTCCTTTCCTGTCCTCCTCCTCTATCTTCGTCTTTCTCTCTGACTTTCAATCTTTCCTGTCTCCTACTCGCTTCCTTTTACTTCTGATTTTCTGGGCGGCAAGGGTTAACCTTGTGTGGGTAGCCAACCTTGGGTATTCCATATTTGGTTATAGTAGTGACGTACAGCTGGCGTCTGCAGGTCTTGTGTTCACAGGCCCTGCAGCGTCCCCTTGTTGGGCTCCATGGTGGGTGGCTGGCGTTGCTGCCGAAAACCCGGATATTCTTATGGCTAGCCCTTTTCCACCACTCCCTGATCGCCGTCAAAAAAGAGGGCGCACCGAAGATGTATTCCAGTTCTTTGGACGTCAAAGACAAGATTTCCCACGATTTCATGTCATCCACTCAGAAAAACAAGAAAAACAAGTTCGAACAATCTCCCCTTTTCTTGTTTCGAAATCTCTAACTCAGGCTCTAGGACCAGGCTATAAGGCAACGAGGATGGCAAGTGGTGATCTCCTCTTGGAGCTCCACGATCACAAACAATATGAAAAGCTGCCGAATCTAGTGTCCTTTGGGGACGTCCAAGTAACAGTAACTCAGCACCGTACTATGAACACTACCCGCGGCGTTGTTTCAGACGAAGATTTGATGGAGCTGACTGAGGCTGGACTCTTGGAGGGCTTCAGTGAGCAGAATGTCATCAATGTTAAACGGATTAAGATGAGACGAGACGGCAAGGAAATTCAGACTAAGCACCTTGTGCTCACTTTTGGTTCATGTGATCTGCCCGACTCCATCGAGGCCGGGTACATTAAACTTCGTGTTAGACCATACGTGCCAAATCCCCTCAGATGTTTCAAATGCCAGCGATTCGGCCACAGTTCGCAAAACTGCCGAGGCCGCCAAACTTGTGCGAAATGCAGTGCACACGAACACACTTCTGAATCTTGTGAAAACTCTCTCCACTTTGTAAACTGTGATGGGGAACATGCCGCATACTCGCGGTCCTGCCCATCCTGGAAAAAAGAAAAGGAAATTGTTACAATTAAAGTCAAACAAAACATTTCGTTTAAAGAGGCACGAAGGCAGGTGTCATACCTGCCAAAAACCACCTTTGCCGAAGTGGTGCGTCAGGGGGCTGCGCCACAACGGCTTTCGGCGGCTGTCTGGCACACGCGTAGTGAGCCAGCGGTGACGCCATCCGCCCCCTCGGCGGCTGCAGCTAGTGCTGCTCCGCCGTCTCAGAAAAAGGGGCCATCGACCTCCGGGCTGGTGGCCTCCAGGGTCTCGACCCTCGAGACGAGGCCTTCAACACGAACAAACCGCTCTCAAGAGCGGGTGTCCAGCGCGCCGCAAGAGCCGATGGACACATCATCTAGCCAGACGGCGCAGCCAGCGCCTAAGGAGCGGCGAGAATTTCTCGACCGCTCCAAAAAAGAGAAACCCCGCATTACAGGGCCTCTAAAGGGTTCTGTAAGCTAACTTTCTTTTCTTAAACACACAGCACAAAACTCTTTTTAATATGGACACTCAAATAATTCATTGGAACGTCAGAGGTCTCCTTCAAAATCTTGACGACGTTAAAGAACTCCTCCGCAAGTTTAGTCCCAGGGTGCTGTGTGTTCAGGAAACACACCTCAAACATACACAAACAAATTTCCTCACACAGTATGCTATTTTTCGCAAAGACCGCGATGACACTGTTGTGTCATCCGGTGGTGTTGCTATTATAGTTGACAGAGGTGTTGCCTGTCGGGAAATAAAACTTCGTACGCCCCTGGAGGCAGTTGCTATCCAAGGGGTGCTGTTTGACAAGCTAGTCACTATCAGTCCTATATACATCCCTCCAAGTTATCAAATTAATAAAACCGAATTTCAAAACTACATCGATGAACTTCCGGCTCCATACATAGTTGTCGGAGATTTAAACGCACATAACTCATTGTGAGGAGACTCTCGTTGCGATGCAAGAGGTCGCCTAATCGAAAACTTTCTCTTTTCCTCAGGAGCATGTATACTTAATAAGAAAGAGCCAACATACTACAGTGTGGCGCATAATACATACTCCTCCATAGATTTAACTATAGCATCGAGCACATTAATGCCGTACCTAGAGTGGTCCGTTCTCAAGAACCCTTTTGGGAGCGACCACTTCCCTATTATATTAAATTTAACAAAACAAGATATAAGCTCACCACACATTCCCCGATGGAAGGTTGACACAGCTAACTGGGAATGTTTCCGAGAACTTACGTATTTAAGCACGGATGATATTGCCTCCTTTAATATAGAAGACTGCTGTGGCGTATATTACAGGCTTTATAATTGACGCTGCCACGAAATGCATCCGTCAAACTAATGGACTAGCGAATAAACGTCGCATCCCGTGGTGGAATGAAGAATGTAAACAAGCACGGAAAAATCAAAACAAAGCTTGGGCACGACTTCGCAACTCCCCAACTGCTGAAAATTTGATTAGTTTCAAACAAATAAAGTCCCAGGGTAGAAGAACACGCCGACGTGCTAAAAGAGAGAGTTGGGAGAAGTACATCTCCAGTATAAATTCTTACACGGATGAGACAAAAGTGTGGAATCGAGTAAATAAATTAAAAGGCCGGGAGGTACACCCATTACCGTTAGTCAGTACCCAAGGTGACAGCCTGGAAAACCAGGCAGATTGTCTGGGCGAACACTTCGAACATGTATCCAGTGCATCCCACTACACACAAGCATTTCTGAGGTTCAAAGAACGCGAAGAGCGACAGCCCCTTAAACGTAAAGGTTCATCGAGTGATGCCTACAACTATCCATTTACTTTAACTGAACTCAAGGCATCCCTCGCTTGCTGCAATGACTCGGCGCCAGGCGGTGATCGTGTCATATATGAAATGATTAAGTACGTACATCCTGAAGCTCTGAAAACACTCTTGTATCTTTTCAATGCCATGTGGGCGGATGGGTATATCCCGTCCTCGTGGAAGGAAGCTATAGTCATCCCCGTGCTTAAACAAGGCAAAGACCCATCCCTAGCCAGCAGCTACAGGCCAATAGCGCTAACAAGCTGCCTGTGCAAACTATTTGAAAAAATGATAAACAGGCGCTTAATCTCTTTCCTTGAATATAACAAATTACTAGACCCCTTGCAATGTGGTTTCAGGGAAGGTATGTCCACAACAGACCACCTTGTTCGCATTGAGTCTTATATTAGGGATGCTTTTATACATAAGCAGTTCTGCCTCTCAGTGTTCCTCGACCTAGAAAAAGCTTACGACACGACATGGCGCTACGGTATTCTCATAGATCTTTCCACGATGGGTGTCCGTGGCAACATGTTAAATACAATCGAAAGTTACCTATCTAATCGCACATTCCGCGTAAGAGTGGGTAACGCTCTGTCTAAGTCATTCACCCAAGAGACCGGTGTACCACAGGGAGGCGTGCTCAGTTGCACACTATTTATAGTAAAAATGAATTCCCTGCACACAGTCATTCCACGCACAATGTTTTATTCCATTTATGTCGACGATGTGCAAATAGCCTTCAAGTCATGCAATATTTCCATCTGCGAACGACAAGTGCAGCTTGGAATAAACAAATTGTCCAAATGGGCGGATGAGAATGGTTTTAAAGTTAACGCTCAGAAGAGCACTTGCATACTCTTTACAAACAAGAGAGGCGTAACGCCAGTCCCAACTATTGAAATCAAAGGAGATGCGCTCTCTGTAAGCAGCGAGCACAAGTTTAGTAACTTTAGATTCAAAACTCACGTTTATTCCTCATATTAAGCGTCTGAGGGCAAAGTTCCTGAAGACAATGAACCTCCTAAAGCTTCTATCGCGCACAACATGGGGCAGTGATCGAAGGTGTCTCTTAAACCTCTATAACAGTCTTGTCCTCTCACGCCTTGATTACGGGTCTGTAGTTTATAATTCTGCAACGCCAAGCGCGCTAAAAATCCTAGACCCCGTTCACCACTTGGGCATCCGTCTCGCGACTGGTGCTTTCAGGACAAGTCCAATCCAGAGCCTCTACGTAGAGTCGAATCAGTGGTCGCTTCATCTGCAACGGTCATACAGCAGTTTTACATATTTCCTGAAAGTACAAGCAAACATTGAACATCCCTCTTATTCAACTATAAATGACGTGACCGCTGCCACACTTTCATAATCGACCTGCCACGAGAAAGCCATTCTCTTTGCGTGTGAGGAACCTCAGTGAGGAAATGGGTGTCCCACTTCTTGAACAATGTCCTGTGGCTCCAGCGAAACTGTTGCCACCGTGGCAGTGGCAGCTCATAGAGTGTGACACATCGTTCGTAGAGGTCACTAAACACGCGCCAGAGGCACATATTAGAATTCATTTCTTAGAACTCCAATCTAAATACTCGTGTACAGAGTTTTACACAGACGCTTCCAAGTCACCTGCCGGGGTATCTTATGCAGCCATCGGTCCATCGTTTTCGGAATCTGGTGTACTGCACCCGGAGACAAGTATCTTTAGGACTGAGGCCTATGCAATATTATCGGCTGTAAAGTTTATAATGAAATCAAAACTCAAAAAGACTATCATATTTACAGACTCGCAAAGTGTTGTGAAAGCATTGCAATCACTTTGTAAACACAAAAACCCTGTACTTAATGAGCTCTTCCATTCTGTGTAAAGCGTATATATCTAACCAGCATATGATTATATGCTGGGTGCCGGGTCATAGAGGCATTGAGGGTAATGTTCGAGCAGATCGAATGGCCACATCTGTTACATCTCAGGCTATTAACCCTACAACTGCTGTTCCTGCAAAAGATTTGAAGCCTTTCCTGCGAAAAAAACTGCGAAGCCACTGGCAACGCTTGTGGGACGCTGAAACATACAATAAGCTTCACCTCATTAAACCCCCCGCAGGGGCGTCTGCGTAAGCACGTGTTTGGTGTGTTGCGACACCACGGACCCGAGCACACGAGGGTTGGACCTTCCCACATTTAACCGTGCGTGGCTTAGCCGTGTCCGGGGAAAAGGGGATCCTGGGGGTTGAGCCGATGCCGAGTGTTTGGACCTTTACGGCCCCTTGGTGGAGGCAACACACCTCTTTGGCCTCTGCTTCACGTAGACGGCACCCCCGGACCGACCCGCCCGGGGGAAACCGGTAGTCGTCTTTTCCTATCTCTCTCTACCCTCATCTTCGTCTTTCCCTTCCACTTTTAATCTGTCCTGTCCCCCTTTTTTTCATTCACATCGACTTTTCCTGGCGGCAACGGTTAACCTGGTGTGGCTGTCCTACCTTGGGTATACCATATTGGGTTATAGTAACGGCATACTGCTGGCGCTGTGCAGACATTTTTCATGTTCTGCTACGCCCCCTTGTTGGGCTCCGTGGTGGGTGGCAGACGCCGTTGCCGAATAATTTCTTTCCATGGGACCCTCATACCCCTTCTCTACCGATCGTGCCTCGAAAAGAGTACGCACCGACGCAACCTCGCTATTCTGGCCCAAAAACAAAGAAACTTTCCCGAAATTCCACGTCCTTCACTGTGAGCAGTCATCTACGAAAGCTAGAGCAATTTCCCCATTTCTTGTGGCCAAGTGCCTAAAAGAGACTATTGGAGCTGGTTATAATGTAACAAAGATGTCAAGTGGAGATCTGCTCCTCGAACCAAAAGACAAAGAACAATACAACAGACTCGCACACCTCGTAGCCTTTGGTAACATCCCTGTTTCTGTAAGCGCACATCGAACAATGAACACAGTAAAAGGCGTAGTATCAGACGAAGACCTAATGAAATTGAATGAAGAAGAACTCCTGGATGGATGGAAGGACCAAGGGGTAATCCATGTGCAGCGCATAAATCAGACGGAATGACAACGAAATCCCAACAAAGCATCTAATACTTACTTTCAGTTCAACTACTTTACCCGAGACTCTTGAAACCGGCTACGTAAAACTTCATGTTCGACCATACATTCCGAACCCGCGACGTTGCTTCAAATGTCAAAGATTTGGTCACGCATCCCAGAGCTGCCGAGGGCAACTTATGTGCGCAAAGTGTGGCACAACCGGTCACTCTTCTGACGATTGCAATAATGACGAGGTACATACATTGTGCTAACTGCGATGGCAGTCACCCTGCATACTCCAGAGCTTGTCCAGCCTGGAAGAAAGAAAAAGAAATAATTACTGTAAAAGTGAAGGAGAACATAACATTCCGTGAAGCACGACAACGCATCTCCTCGTTATTCTTGCTCAAAACGTCTTTTGCCGAAGTGGTGCAACGGGGGGCGGCACCACAACGGCATCTGGCGGCAGCCCGGACCACGCCTAGCGTGCCGAGGCCAACGCCACCCGCCCCTAATGTGGGAGCAGCCAACGCTGCCCTGCCATCTCTCAAATTGTGCACACCAGTGGCCTCTACAAGCTCCGGCAGCAGCCCGGGCACCGCAGAGGCCCCAGGGGTCCTGTCGACCTCCGGTCCGGTGGGGACGAAGACTTCGTCGCTCGAGATGAAGTCTACGCGACGCACACATCGCTCTCTGGAGCGGGTGTCCAGTGCCTCGCAAGAGGCTATGGACACCAGTCCAAGCCAAACGGCGCTAGTAGCGTCGATGGAGCGGCGAGGTTCCCTTGACCGCTCCAAAAAAGACAAAACACCAATTACAGGGCCTAACAAAGGCTCTGTAAAGTAAGTCACTCTCCTCCCTTTAGAGCCACACAGCACATTTTTTTTTTCAACATGGACAACATCATACAGTGGAATATTAGAGGACTATTAAGAAACCTAGATGACGTCCAAGAAATTCTCTGTTAATCCTAAAGTGCTGTGTGTGCAAGAAACGCATTTAAATTCCAAACACACCAACTTCCTCCGACAATACTTGACTTTCAGGAAAGACCGCGAGGATGCTGTCGCATCATCTGGCGGTGTAGCCATTATTGCTGATAGAAGTGTAGCGTGTCAGCATTTGAGGCTCCAAACGGCCCTTGAGGCAGTGGCCGTTCGAGCCGTTCTTTTAAATAAACTCATAACCATCTGCTCATTGTATATACCACCACATTATCAGCTTCATAGACGCGACCTAGAATCATTAATAGATGAGCTCCCAGAGCCCTATCTGATTCTTGGTGATTTTAATGCACACAGTAGTTTGTGGGGCGATTCACGCTGTGATGCGCGAGGTCGCGTTATTGAACAGCTCCTTTTTTCCTCTGGAGCATGTCTCTTGAATACGAAGGAGCCTACGTATTTTAACCTGGCTAACAAGTCATACTCTGCCATAGATCTTAGCATTTTATAGCCGACGCTTTTACCGTATTTTAAATGGAATGTGCTTAATAACCCGTATGGCAGTGACCACTTCCCGATAATCCTGAGTATGCCGAAACAAGATCAGCTTCCCCCGCAGGTCCCTCGGTGGAAGGTTGACTCAGCCGATTGGGAACGGTACCGAACTCTTACTCACATGACGTGGGCTGAGATGTCCGGTCTAACCATAGATGATGCTGTTAAATATTTTACAGCTTTCATACTTGACGCTGCCTGTAAATGTATTACTCAAACAAGCGCCATGGGCTCCAAGCGGCGTGTTCCCTGGTGGAACGATGCATGTAGGCAAGCACGGAGGAACCAGAACAAAGCGTGGGCGCTGCTTCGCGATTCTCCAACAGCAGAAAACCTGGAAAACTTTAAGCTTCTCAAATCGCAGGCAAGGAGAACGCGCCGACAAGCAAGACGAGAAAGTTGGGCAAAGTTTATATCAAGCATCAACTCGTACACAGACGAAAGGAAAGTATGGAATAGAGTGAAGAAAGTTAACGGGCAACAAACGTATTCCCTGCCTTTAGTAAACAGCCACGGAGAAAGCCTGGAAGATCAAGCAAACTTTCTTGGTGCTCATTTTGAACACATATCGAGCTCCTCACACTACTCCGAAACCTTCCTAAATTACAAAACGCGAATAGAACAACAAAAGCTAGAAGGAAAATGTACTGGAAGTGAGGCGTACAACAAACCATTCTGCATAGCAGAACTGCAGGCAGCACTGAACTGTTGTAATACATCCGCCCCAGGTTCAGACCGCATAATATATGATATGTTGAAACAACTACCCTCCGAAACACAAAAAACCCTCCTTTCCCTTTACAACGTTATATGGTTTTCCGGCGAGATCCCCTCTGTTTGGAAGGAGGCTATCATAATTCCAATTCTGAAGCACGGAAAGGATCCCTCCTCTGTATCAAGTTGCAGACCTATAGCGTTAACAAGCTGTCTCTGCAAAGTATTTGAAAAAATGATTAACTGTCGCTTACTACACTTCCTCGAATCAAAGAAATTGCTCGACCCATACCAGTGCGGATTTCGGGAGGGCCGATCCACCAGTGACCACCTCATACGTATCGAGGCACGTATCCGTGAAGCTTTTGTTCATAAGCAGTTTTTCTTATCTGTATTCCTTGACATGGAGAAAGCCTATGATACTACGTGGCGGTTTGGGATATTGAGAGACCTCTCACACTTAGGTATACGCGGTAATATGTTCAATGTCATCGAAAGTTATCTGTCTAACCGCGCATTCCGTGTTCGATTGGGCAATGTGTTGTCACGGAAATTTCTACAGGAAACTGGAGTGCCGCAGGGCGGGGTGCTCAGCTGCACGCTCTTTATAGTAAAAATGAATTCTCTTCGCGTCTGCATACCACGTAACATCTTCTATTCAACATATGTTGACGATGTGCAGATCGGTTTTCAATCAAGTTCTCTCGCAATCTGTGAGTGACAAGTCCAGCTTGGTCTCAACAACGTCTCCAAATGGGCTGATGAGAACGGGTTCAGACTGAACCCACAAAAAAGCACCTGTGTAGTTTTCTCTAGAAAGAGAGGCCTGCACCGTGATCCTGAAATTGTGTTACATGGTGAGCGTCTGCCTGTAAACAGGGAACATAAATTTTTAGGCACAATTTTAGACGAAAAATTAACCTTTGTAGAGCACATAAAGTATTTAAAAAACAAATGTATGAAAACAATGAATATATTAAAGGTGCTGTCATGCACAACCTGGGGTAGTGATAGAAAATGTCTTATGAACTTGTATAAAGCCTTATACGCACACGACTAGATTATGGAGCCATAGTGTACCAGTCGGCTACTGCAACTGCTCTGAAGATGCTGGACCCTGTCCACCACTTAGGCATTCGTCTGTCCACAGGCGCCTTTAGAACAAGCCCAGTAGAAAGCCTTTACGTTGAATCGCATGAGTGGTCACTTCATCTGCAGAGAACATATTCGTCTTTTATGTATTTTCTAAGAGTGAACGCAAACAGTGAGCAGCCCGCATATTCCACTATAAATGATTTGTCCAGTTCTCAACTTTTTCGCAACCGGCCCAGAGTGGCACAGCCTTTCTCACTGCGCGTTAGAGACATAGCTGAAGAAACAAGGGTTCCACTGTCTGAATACCACCTAATGCCCCCTGCTATACGGCCCCCGCCGTGGCAGTGGCAACTTATACACTGTGACACATCTTTTGTAGCTATTACAAAGCGTGCACCTGTCGCGCATATCCGAATGTACTTCCTCGAACTACAGCACAAATACTCCTATCCTGAATTTTTTACAGATGCTTCGAAGTGTAATTCCGGCGTGTCTTACGCAGCGGTCGGTCCGTCCTTTTCGGATGCCGGTCTTCTGCACTCTAACACAAGTATTTTCACAGCAGAGGCCCACACGATATTGGCCGCCGTTAAACACATTAAAGAATCTAATATCCCAAAGGCAGTTATATACACAGACTCTTTGAGCGTCGTAAACGCTTTAAAAACTGTCAAAAAATATAAAAACCCTGTAATTCTATCCCTTTACTCTGTACTATGCACCGCCTATGTGTCCAAGCAACATATCGTGGTATGCTGGGTGCCGGGGCACCGAGAGATAGAAGGTAACGTGTTGGCTGACCAGCTAGCCACATCCGTCCACGCGAACGTTTCCAACTCTTCTACGACTGTCCCTGTAATGGACCTCAAGCCCACCCTAAAGAAAAAGCTGAGGGCTTATTGGCAGCGGTTGTGGGATAGAGCAACAGAAAATAAACTGCATGTTATCAAGCCGTATCTTGGCAACTGGCCGCCGGTATCAAAGAACCGCCGCACAGAAGTAACACTTTGCAGACTTAGGATAGGACACACATACAGTACACACGCTTACCTCTTGTCCGGTGGTGATTCACCCACGTGTGATAAATGTGGTGAGCCACTTACCGTGCTTCACATCCTGCTGCAATGCACTCAATTGAACGCTAATCGGAAAAAGCATTTTCCATTACCACACCGGCAGCAAATTCTACTTCATCCTCTAATGATCTTAGGTATAGAACCTCTGTTTAAATATCAATCATTGTTGGAATTCTTAAAAGATGTACACAGTTTTCATGTTATAGCCCCAGGCAATCCGTAGCACGGCCTCTTAACAGAGGTTTTCTGCTGCGGTAGCTGCGTTAAAGAAAGCACCTGCCTCACAGCCTTTGGGCTCAAAGGCCTTAAGGAGGCATACGTGCTATTTTCATTCTCTTGCATTTTAGCCTCATGATCACTTGTCATTCGTACTGTACCCATAGACCACTCCACATATCACTATCATATTTTTATACTATGTATCGTTTTACGCTACTACGATAGCGATTGATTTTAGGCCACTTTACAGCCATGTTACATCCTATCATCGCAACTAATCAATCAGCGCTTAACACAACATTATCAGTCATGGCGCTCTTTGGCCATACCTGGCCCTTGCGCCACAAAAAACCACATATCATCATCATCACCTCATTAAACCACAGTTAGGTTTCTGGCCTCCCGTAACGAAAACACGACGAACTGATGTCCTATTCTGTCGCCTCAGAATAGGACATACATATGGCACCCACAATTTTTTGCTTACTGGTAGTGAACCACCAACCTGTGGTAGATGTGGTGAGAGGCTGACTGTCTTCCATGTCCTCGTGGAGTGCCGGGAAGCCGAAACAGAAAGAAAGAAATATTTTTCACAAGCGTACCGATATCATGTCCCGCTTCACTCCATTATGTTTCTTGGCGAAGAACCGATTTTTAATGCCAAAGCAGTCGTAGATTTTTTGAACCATGTGGTCCTGCATGTTATTAGCCCAACTAGTTCGTAGCGCATCCTCTCTCCAGAGGATGCCGCTGTGATAATTTTTTATAGCACATGCCTCCAGGCCCTTGTGGTTCAAGGGCTCTGTCTAGGCAGTAGTGCTTCTTGCCAATTACTGCATCTTAAATATTTTAAATATTGTGTCACTCTTCCTCAATGCATTCTTCATCGCATAGTACACCTCATTAGTCATTGCCATGATTTTAGTACATGTATATTTTACGCACTTTACAGCGATTATTTTTAGGCCCCTTTACAGTCCCGTCACATCTACTTCTCAGAATTCATCACTTCACTGCGAACTAACAAACACTGGCATGGCGCTCTTTGGCCATACCTGGCCCTTGCGCCACTAAACCACACACATTCATTCATTCAAGACATACTGTGCTGTGCTGAAATGTGGACGAGCCTGAGCACTAATGCTATGAATGTAAATTTCTAGCAGCCTTGATTTTTATCATGTGGGCAGTGTTGTGAAGAGCAGGAATTTCTAGATTGCACGAAGTAAATAGCTTTATATTTTGTGGTGCAAGCGGCTTGCATACCCAAGAATGTTAACTGCTTGGTTTTTCGTGGTGACTAAGCACAGAGTCTGTTTGTGAAGAAATCTGTGGTATTGTAGATGAATATGGTATGGATGAGAACTGGATACTTCCTTATGATTAAGTACAGATTTACGTTTCCTGACAAAAAACAACACGTATGTAAAAAAAATAACAAGACTGAACACATGTATGGTGATATATTCTGCTAGCAGCCAGCAGAATCTCATGAAAGAAATTTTGTCCAGAGTTCTTCCTCACTGGCTAGCTATGGTCACGTTAGTAATGCAGGCAGAATAAGCTAAACGAAAGTTTGCCATTACTGTGTGCATCCACCCTATTTCATTCTCTGGTTGTTTTGGCACGAGCCTTCAGTTTAATGCGAACAATATTTATCACACGTACCAGCGTTATCCGACTAAGAAGTGCTATACTTTTTATCCTCATGTTCATTCTGCCCACAGTCATTACCAAATAATGCGCGTTAAACTGACTTGAGCTTGCAAAGTATGTCCATTAGGTGTTTTTCTGGTGAACTTTCATCTAGGTGTAAGCGTACTGCTATCTATCATTCATGGATGTAGGATGTTGGACGCTATAAGTGGCCATCTTGGTGATGTTTCTTTTGCACAGGCCATGGTTCCACTCATTAACTAAACAGTTTTCAGCTGCGCTGCCAGACTATGGAAAGAGGAGCCTCACCTCATCATTCTTAAGCATTTTCATGGCCACTGTGCCTTGCGCCTGAGAATTAGACTGCTATCACAATAAAAAGGGTGCCTATTGGCTGTCATGAGAATATTCTGAACAGAAATTTTCGCAATTATGTCAGCATTAGTTGTGTGATTGAAGACAGCCAATGAGGACGAACGGGTGGCAAAATTTTCCAAGTGACTCTTCCAGCAGAGTATTTGCTCCCTATGTTATATTAGCCGCAATGTTTTGGTCCATGCGCTGCATTTTTCTTCCACACAAATTTACTACCCAGCCAGATAAGATATTGTCAAACCATCAATTTTAGGGACACTTCTTTATTATTATTATGGACACTTCTTTATATTATCATATTCTGGAAATGGTACCCAAGCCCAGTTTAGATCAGCAACATCAGCTTAACGTATGCATGCGATTGAGTTGCTGCATGTGAGAAAAGAAGTAATTGTGAAACCAAGTCATTAGCCCAGTAAAAAAACTTATTTGTATTTACGTAATGATTGTGTAAGTTGTGTTGTTCATTTTATGCACACAGTAACACGTAAACACAAATTGTATGCCTACATTGTGTTTACATTCATGTGTGTGAATAAAACAGCACAACTCCTAATATCAATACCTGTCACTACAACTTGACTCCATGAAACATGCTCTATATGGTACTCAGCTGGTCTTATTTAATTTTTTTCATGTGATGCAGTTACATTTCTTGCCTCTATGTAAACCAGTTTATGAACTGTATCTGCTGCATGTGAGAATGCATATTTTAGGCCAATGACAGTACCTGACGTAGCAGCTTTTTATTTATTCTTTGCCATCACTTGTTAGAGGGGTCTTGTTGATTATGCCATCTAAACAACTCGTATAAAGTTCTGTGTTTAATATACCAGCACTGAAATACTAAACACAGCTACACTACTTTGTACACCAGTGATAGAATTCCACAGTTCATCGTTCTGTCACATGTTCTTCAATCAGAAATGGTGACTGCATTTGGTGTCATGAGTTCTAGGCTCATTTTCACTTGGGCCTTTTGATGAAGTAAAATCTGCCTTTTCAACAGTGAATTTAGTGGAAAGCCACCACTGAACCAATATCTCCAAGACCAATTACTGCATGCTTTTGGCCAATCAGATTGTGCGCCAAACTATGTATGATACATAACTTCAGCTACACCAGTAATCACACAGCTGAAGCTGCTACACATAGTTAAGTCATTGATATAGGCAGAGGAAGATGTACTTATGGAACTGTTACTCAACACTTAATATGGGAATGACCCAAACCTTCGTGAGATCGCAACCATATCACAGCACAAGGGGGAACTAAGCTGTACAATAGTGCCACCATCTCAGCTGGCTTGTCATGATGCTCTTGCCTGCCGGTTTCTTATTTATATTTAATAGCCCTTCTATGTTATGAATTCACAGCTTTCATAACAGTTACTGCACTAATGAAGGCACTGCACACTTACCCCTACTGAAAGAGGTATCTGTACATGTAGAGCGGAGAGAATTTATACAGGTAAAAATACGTCAAAGTATTTTCACATTAGAAGATATTCCACCGGCAATGAATGCACATTCAGAACATGCAATAAGTGCCATGTGAGGAAAATGGAGATGTGTCGTGCCGAAAACCTGCTTGCCTTTTGAATATTGACATCAAGAAAAATTCCAGTCTGTACTTATGTGGAGGGTAGAACATCAAACATTCTACGGAGGGTAGAACATCAAAGTAGAGATACAAAACGGGTGTTGTTTGTAGTAGTCCATTACATACGTGCTACTCAAGTTGCACCAAACACAGCTATCAATGTGCACAGCATTGGACAAATCTAGGGTTTGACGAAAACTCATCTGGCGAGGAAAGAACATGGCTGTATGAACGTACACTCACCAACTGCTACCCCCACCAGTTTATAAAGACTGAAGAAAAGCGTGCCGCTGAACCCCCTATCAGGCCGATGAGAACAAGGAAACGGGCGTCTTGGCAGCAGCGACGACTTGGCAGCAGCGACGACGCATCTACTTCAACGCTGAACGCCTGTCTGCATTTTCTTGCCGCAGATTTCCTGTCCGAGAAGCTGCAAGTTGTGCCCCCCCACCAGTTAGTTCTGCAAGCGTGTCCGTGACAAGCGCGTCCGTGACGTGGCGGACACGGCAGCGATTTTCCTGGTAACTGCAAGCACGACTGTCAGCTGAGCCAATCAACCCCGCAGGGGCGTCTGCGTCAGCAGGCGTTTGGTGTGTTGCGACCCCAAGGACCCGAGCACATGGGGGTTGGACCCTCCCGCGTCTCGCCGTGCGTGGCTTAGCCGCGTCCGGGGAAAAGGGGATCCTGGGAGTTGAGCCGAAGCCGGGTGTTTGGACCTTCATGGCCCCTCGGCAGAGGCAACACACTCCTTTGGCCTCTGCTTCACGTAGACGGCACCCCCGGGCTGACCCATCCGGGGGAAATCGGTAGTCGCCTTTTCCTGTCCTCCTCTTCAATCTTCGTCTTTCTCTCTCACTCTCAATCTATCCTGTCTTCTTTTCTTTTCCATTTACTTCCAGCTTTCCTGGCGGCGAGGGTTAACCTTGTGTGTTATAACCACCCTTGGTTATACGTATTTGGTTATAGCGGGTACGTACAGCTGACGTTTTTGGGACTTGTGTTTGCAGGTCCTACATCGTCCCCTTGTTGGGCTCCATGGTGGGTGGCTGGCGTTCCTGCCGAAAAATTATTGTTTTTATGGCTTTTTCTTTCCCCGCATTACCCGATCGCCCCCTTAAGCGGGGGCGCACCGAAGACGTATTCAAATTTTTTGGCCGGCAAAGTGAAAATTTCCATCGATTCCACGTAATCCATTGTGAAAAACCCGAAAAGGCGGTGAGAACGATCTCACCTTTTCTGGTTTCAAAATGCCTGACAGAGACAATAGGGGCCGGCTACAAAGCTACGAAATTGGCTAGCGGCGACCTTCTTCTTGAACTCCGAGATATCAAACAACATGAGAAACTGCAGACTCTCGTATCATTTGGAGACTTTCCTGTCACTGTGACCCCACACCGCACTATGAACACCAGTCGTGGTGTTGTTTCGGATGATGATTTGATGGAGCTAAGTGAGACAGAACTATTAGAGGGATGGAGTGACCAAAATGTCATCAATGTCAGAAGAATCAAGATGAGGCGTGACGGAAAAGAAATTCTGACCAAGCATCTCATTCTAACCTTCGGCTCAAGTGTACTGCCCGAGACTATCGAGGCAGGCTACGTAAAGCTCAGAGTCAGGCCGTATATCCCTAATCCCCTGCGATGTTTCAAATGCCAGAGGTTTGGCCATAGCTCCCAGAGCTGTCGAGGTCGAACTACTTGTGCCAAATGCAGTGCTTCTGAACACACATCTGAGTCGTGCAATAATACTCCACATTGTGTAAACTGTGAAGGAGAGCATGCCGCATACTCGCGGTCCTGCCCATCCTGGAAAAAAGAAAAAGAAATTGCCACGATTAAAGTTAAACAAAATATTTCATTTAAAGAGGCACGAAGGCAGGTGTCCTACCTGCCAAAAACCAGCTTTGCCGATGTGACGCGTCAGGGGGCAGCGTCGCAGCGGCTTCCGGCTGCTGTCCGGCCCGCGGGTAGCGAGCCGGCGGTGAAGCCATCTGCGCCCTCGGCGGCTGCAGCTAGCACTGCTCCGCCATCCCAGAAGGGGCCATCGACCTCCGGGCTGGTGGCCTCTAGGGCCCCACCTCTTGAGGCGAGGCCCTCAAGACGAACACACCGCTCGCAAGAGCGGATGCCCAGCGCCTCAGGAGAGGTGATGGACACAACCTCCAGCCAAGCGGCGCATCCAGCGCCTATGGAGCGGCGGGGATCTCTCGACCGCTCCAAAAATGAGAAACTGCGCATTACGGGGCCTGAGAAGGGCTCTGTAGTCTAAGTTATCTCAAACCTAAGCACACAGCACCAATCTCCTTTTCAATATGGGGACGCAAATAGTTCAATGGAACGTCAGGGGTCTTATTCACAATCTTGATGACGTTAAAGAACTCATCCGCAAATATAGTCCCAGGGTGCTGTGTGTTCAGGAAACACACCTCAAACATACGCAAACAAATTTTCTTCCACAATATTCTATTTTTCGTAAAGATCGTGATGATGCAGTCATGTCATCCGGCGGTACGGCTATTATAGTTGATAGAGGTGTTGCCTGTCGAGAACTAAAACTTCGTACGCCCCTAGAGGCAGTTGCTGTGCAAGCGGTGTTGTTCAACAAGCTAATTACAATCAGCTCTGTATACATACCACCTAACTATCAACTTCACAAAACCGAATTTCAAAATTACATAGATGAACTTCCTGAGCCATTCATTGTTGCCGGAGATCTAAATGCGCATCACACTCTATGGGGAGACTCCCGTTGCGATGGAAGAGGGCGCTTAATCGAAAACTTCCTGTATTCATCTGGTGCATGCTTGCTCAATAAGAAGGAGCCGACGTACTATAGCATTGCACACAACACCTACTCCTCAATTGACTTAAGCATAGTATCCAGTACTCTCCTGCCGTACATCGAATGGCGTGTTATTAAGAACCCTTATGGAAGTGACCACTTTCCGATAGTTCTAAATTATACAACACAGGATGAATGCGCCCCATATGTTTCTCGGTGGAAGGTTGACTCTGCGAACTGGGAACTATTCAAAGAACTGACACGTTTAGACAGGGACATTTCTCGTACCAATATCGACAATGATGTGGCTTACTTAACTAGTTTTATAATAGACGCTGCCACAAAATGCATTCAACAAACGAATGGACTGTCTAGTAAACGCCGCATTCCGTGGTGGAATGCCGAATGTCAAAAGGCAAGGAAAAAACAAAACAAAGCTTGGGGGCTGCTACGTGACTGCCCAACAGCCGAAAATCTCATTAATTTTAAACAAGCAAAGTCGTAGGGCAGAAGAACGCGTCGACGAGCTAAGAGAGATAGTTGGGAGAGGTATGTATCCAGCATTACTTCGTATACTGATGAGAGAAAGGTCTGGAACCGAGTAAATAAACGAAAAGGCCGACAGTCTCACCCTCTACCCCTAGTAAATACCCAAGGAGACAGCCTGGAAAATCAGGCAGACTTTCTAGGTGAGCACTTTGAACAAATCTCGAGTGCATCAAACTACACACACACACTTTCCTACGATTCAAAGAACACGCAGAGCGACAACACATTGAACGCAAATGTGGAAGAAATGAAGCGTACAATCGCCCATTCAGTTTAGCTGAACTTCACGCATCTTTGAGTTGTTGCCACAACTCGGCGCCAGGTAGTGATCGCATCATCTATGAAATGATCAAACACTTACACTCGGAAACACTAAATATACTTCTATCTCTTTTCAATGCTATATGGGCAGCTGGATACATTCCATCTGCTTGGAAAGAAGCTATTGTTATCTCCATACTTAAACAAGGCAAGGATCCCTCTCTAGCCAGCAGTTACAGACCAATAGCTCTAACAAGCTGTCTGTGCAAGCTCTTAGAAAAAATGATAAACCGACGCCTAATCTGTTTCCTGGAAAATAACAAAATTCTAGACCCCTTCCAGTGTGGTTTCCGAGAAGGTAGATCGACAACAGACCACCTCGTTCGCATCGAGGCCAACATCAGGGATGCCTTTATACATAAACAATTCCTTCTTTCAGTATTTCTTGACCTAGAGAAGGCATACGATACGACATGGCGTTTTGGTATCCTTCGCGACCTTTCTTCAATGGGTGTCCATGGCAACATGTTGAACACAATCGAAAGCTACCTCTCTGACCGCACGTTTCGTGTAAGAGTGGGCAACAGTTTGTCTAGAACATTCACCCAAGAGACCGGTGTGCCACAGGGAGGCGTGCTTAGTTACACGCTCTTTGTCGTAAAAATGAATTCACTTCACACAGTCATTCCACGCACCATGTTTTACTCTGTATACGTCGACGATGTGCAGATAGGTTTTAAATCCTGCAATCTTGCTATCTGCGAACGCCAGGTCCAACTTGGCTTAAACAAGTTATGTAGATGGACGGACGAAAATGGGTTTAAAGTGAACACGCAGAAAAGTACTTGCATGCTTTTCTCCAAGAAGAGAGGCGCAACGCCAATCCCTAGTATTTTTATTAATGGGGATGAACTCACTGTCAGCAGTGAACATAAATTCTTAGGAATCATCTTGGGTTCAAAACTAACGTTTATACCCCACATCAAATACCTCAGGACGAAATGCATGAAAACAATGAACCTCCTTAAGCTTCTGTCCCACACCACATGGGGAAGCGACAGGAAGTGCCTATTGGACCTGTACAAAAGTCTTGTGCGTACACGTTTAGACTATCCCCGCAGGGGCGTCTGCGTCAGCAGGCGTTTGGTGTGTTGCGACACCACGGACCCGAGCACATGAGGGTTGGCCCCTCCCGCGTTTAACCGTACGTGGCTTAGCCGTGTCCGGGGAAAAGGGGATCCTGGGGGTTGAGCTGATGCCGAGTGCTTGGACCTTTACGGCCCCTCGGCGGAGGCAACACACCTCTTTGGCCTCGGCTTCACGTAGACGGCACCCCCGGACTGACCCACCCGGGGGAAATCTGTAGTTGCCTTTTCCTGTCTCTCTCTCCCTCCAACCTTCGTCTTTCTCTCTCACTTTCCATCTCTCCTGTCTTCTCTTCACTTCGTTTTACTTCTAATTTTCCAGGCAGCAAGGGTTAACCTGGTGTAGTTAATCCAGCCTTGGATCTATTATATTAGGTTATAGTGGCTATGTACAGCTGGCGTCTTCGTTGCCTTCGGGTTTCGTAGCGTCCCCATGTTGGGCTCGGTGGTGGGTGGCTGGCATAGCTACCGAAATTATAGTTCCCTTTATGGCTCTTTCGTCATTTCCACGACTCCCTGATCGCCCTCATAAACGAGGGCGCACCGAAGATATCTTTCAATTCCTTGGTAACAAAATGCAAAATTTCCCCCGATTCCATGTTATTCATTCTGATAACTCTGAAAAGACGATGAGAATGATTTCACCCTTCCTCGTGTCAAAGTGTCTCACCGAAATTCTTGGTGCAGGCTACAAGGCATCAAAAATGGCTAGTGGAGACCTCCTTTTGGAACTCCGCGATACGAAACAGCACGAAAAGCTTCCAAACCTAGTGTCATTCGGGGAAATCCCGGTGACAATATCCCCGCACCGAACTATGAACACCAGTCGTGGCGTTGTCTCCGACGATGACCCGATGCAGCTGGCAGAAGCTGAACTGTTGGAAGGCTGGAGCGAGCAAAACGTGATCAATGTTAAACGAAGTATGCTAAGGCGGGACGGCAAGGAGATCAAAACCAAGCATCTAGTACTTACTTTTGGATCAAGTATCCTGCCCGAGACAATTGAGGCGGGCTATGTAAAGCTACGGGTCAGACCCTATATTCCAAATCCTCTTCATTGCTTCAAGTGCCAGCGTTTCGGCCACAGTTCCCAGAACTGCCGAGGCCGACAGACATGTGCTAAATGTAGTTCCGATGACCATGCCTCAGAAACGTGCGAAAACACACCACACTGCGTCAGCTGTGATGGCGAGCATGCCGCATACTCGCGGTCATGCCCGTCTTGCAAGAAAGAAAAAGAAGTCATCACGATCAAAGTAAAGGAAAATATAACTTTCAAAGAGGCTCGCAGGCGGGTTTCATACCTGCCTAAAGTCAGTTTTGCCGAGGTGGCGCGTCAGGGAGCAGCGCCACAGCGGCATCCGGCAGCTGTCCGGCCCACACAAGGTGAGCCGGCGGTGACGCCATCCGCCCCCTCGGTGGCTGCGGCCAACGCTGCTCCGCCGCCCCAGAAGAAGGGGCCATCGACCTCCGGGCTGGTGGCCTCAAGGGCCTCGTCCCTCGAGACGAGGCCTTCACGTCAAGCCAACCGCTCGCAAGAGCACGTGTCCAGCGCCTCGCAAGAGGCGATGGACACAACAACCGGCCAGACGGCGCCGCCAGCGCCTAAGGAGCGGCGGGAATCCCTTGACCGCTCCAGAAAAGAGAAACCTCGCGTCACGGCGCCTGGAAAGGGCACCGTGAGCTAGTCTTCATCTTCTGAACACACAGCACAAACACTTTCTTCATTATGGAAACACAAATATTACAATGGAATGTTAGAGGACTTATTCACAACCTCGACGATACCCCGCAGGGGCGTCTGCGCAAGCAGGCGTTTGGTGGGTTGCGACACCACGGACCCGAGCACACGGGGGTTGGACCCTCCCACGTGTAGCCGTGCGTGGCTTAGCCGTGTCTGGGGAAAGGGGGATCCTGGAGGTTGAGCCGATCCCGGGTGTTCGGACCTTTAAGGCCCCCCGGCGGAGGCAACACACCTCTTCGGCCTCTGCTTCACATAGACGGCACCCCCGCGCTGACCCACCCGGGGGAAATCGGTAGTCGCCTTTTCCTGTCCTTCTCTTCAATCTTGGTCTTTCTCTCTCACTTTCAATCTATCCTGTCTTCTTTTCTCTTCCATTTACTTCCAGCATTCCTGGCGGCGAGGGTTAACCTTATGTGTTATAACCACCCTTGGTTATACGTATTTGGTTATAGCGGGTACGTACAGCTGGCGTTTGTGGGACTTGTGTTTACAGGTCCTACATCGTCCCCTTGTTGGGCTCCATGGTGGGTGGCTGGCGTTCCTGCCGAAAAATTATTATTTTTGATGGCTTTTTCTTTCCCTGCATTACCTGATCGCCCCCTTAAGCGGGGGCGCACCGAAGATGTATTCAAATTTTTTGGCCGGCAAACTGAAAATTTCCCTCGATTCCACGTAATCCATTGTGAAAAACCCGAAAAGGCGGTGAGAACGATCTCACCTTTTCTTGTTTCAAAATGCCTGACAAAAACAATAGGGGCCGGCTACAAAGCTACTAAATTGGCTAGCGGCGACCTTCTTCTTGAACTCCGAGATATCAAACAACATGAGAAACTGCAGAACCTCGTATCAATTGGAGACTTTCTTGTCACTGTGACCCCACACCGCACTATGAACACCAGTCGTGGTGTTGTTTCGGATGATGATTTGATGGAGCTAAGTGAGGCAGAACTATTAGAGGGATGGAGTGACCAAAATGTGATCAATGTCAGAAGAATCAAGATGAGGCGTGACGGAAAAGAAATTCTGACCAAGCATCTCATTCTAACCTTCGGCTCAAGTGTACTGCCCGAGACTATCGAGGCAGGCTACATAAAGCTCAGAGTCAGGCCGTATATCCCTAATCCCCTGCGATGTTTCAAATGCCAGAGGTTTGGCCATAGCTCACAGAGCTGTCGAGGTCGAACTACTTGTGCCAAATGCAGTGCTTCTGAACACACATCTGAGTCGTGCAAGAATACTCCACATTGTGTAAACTGTGATGGCGAGCATGCCGCATACTCGCGGTCCTGCCCATCCTGGAAAAAAGAAAAAGAAATTGTCACGATTAAAGTCAAACAAAACATTTCGTTTAAAGAGGCACGAAGGCAGGTGTGCTACCTCCCAAAAACCAGCTTTGCCGATGTGACGCGTCAGGGGGCAGCGTCGCAGCGGCTTTCGGCTGCCGTCCGGCCCACACGTAGTGAGCCGGCGGTGAAGCCATCTGCCCCCTCGGCGGCTGCAGCTAGCACTGCTCCGCCATCCCAGAAGGGGCTATCGACCTCCGGGCTGGTGGCCTCCAAGGTCTCGTCCCTCGAGACGAGGCCTTCACCGCGAACAAACCGTTCTCAAGAGCGGGTGTCCAGCGCTCCGCAAGAGCCGATGGACACATCTTCCAGCCAGACGGCGCAGCCAGCGCCAAAGGAGCGGCGAGAATCCCTCGACCGCTCCAAAAAGAAAAAGCCCGCATCACAGGGCCCGACAAGGGCTCTGTAAGTTATGTTAGTGTTTTCACACGAGACACACAGCACAAACATTGTCTGCAACATGAACACACAGATACTACAGTGGAACGTCAGAGGATTACTTCGTAACCTCGACGACATCACAGAACTCATACATAAATTTAATCCGAAGGTGCTGTGTGTCCAAGAAATACACTTAAAGCCTAACCAGTCCAACTTTCTGAAGCAATGTGCCATTTTTCGTAAAGATCGTGACAACGCTTCTGCCTCGTCCGGAGGTGTAGCCATAGTTGTAAATAAGTCTATTGCCTGCCAACAGTTTGCCCTACACACGCCTCTCGAGGCTGTATCCGTGCGAGCAATTTTATTCAACAAGCTTATAACCATTTGCTCCATTTACATACCACCCAACCATCACCTGAGTAAAACGGAATTTTACAGCCTCATCGACCAGCTCCCAGAACCATACATTATCACTGGTGATGTTAATGCTCATCATACTCTTTGGGGAGACTCGCGATGCGACGCGAGAGGTCGGCTCATCGAAAACTTCCTTGTTAACTCCGGTGCGTGCCTGTTCAATAAGAAGGAACCAACATATTACAATATCCATCATAGTTCATATTCATCAATAGACCTGTCAATTGGCTCTGCCTCACTTTTCCCTGATTTAGATTGGCATGTAATTAAAAACCCATTCGGAAGTGATCATTTCCCAGTAACCCTAAACTTAGTAACCGAACATGACTCTCTTCCCCATGTCCCTCGCTGGAAACTGGCCTCAGCTAACTGGGAATGCTTTAGGGAATCCACGTACTTATCACAAGATTTTATAAATAATTTTACTATAGATCATGCCGTATCATATTTTACTGCTTTTATCATTGACGCCGCTGAGAAGTTCATTCCTCAAACAAGTGGCACTTCATTCAAAAGATGGGTCCCCTGGTGGAATAACGATTGTAGACAGGCACGAAGGAAACAAAATAAAGCTTGGGGCAAACTACGTGAATGTCCTACGGCTGAAAACCTAACAGAATTTAAACATGTTAAGTCCCAGGGAAGAAGGACGCGAAGACAGGCTAAGAGGGCAAGTTGGGAGAGGTTTCTCTCAGGTATCAATTCGTATACTCAAGAGGCAAAAGTATGGGACAGGCTAATGAGGCTAAAGGGAAAAGAAATCCATCCGTTGCCGCTAGTGATCGACGAAGCGAACAGCTTGGAAGGCCAAGCTGACGCTCTTGGCGAACACTTCGAGCGCGTGTCCAGTTCGAATAATTATTCTGACGCATTCCTTAAGCACAAACAAATCGCAGAACGCAAGGCTATTGACCGTAAATGCAGACAGAATGAACCCTACAACATGCCATTTAACATCGCCGAATTGAGAGCCTCCTTGACTGCCTGTCGGAGCTCTGCACCTGGACCCGACAGGATCATGTACGACATGATTAAACACATTCACAGTGATACTCAAATAACGCTACTCGCACTTTTCAATGCTATATGGGCTGCCGGATACCTACCTACTGCATGGAAAGAATCCCTTGTCGTTCCGATTTTAGAACAAGGTAAAGACCCCACATTAGTAACAAGTTACCGCCCAATAGCCCTCACAAGTTGTATCTGCAAACTCTTTGAAAAAATGATAAACCGTCGCCTTTTACACTTCCTTGAGTCAAACAAAATTCTTGATCCATATCAGTGCGGCTTCAGAGAAGGACGGTCTACAACCGACCATCTCGTGCGCATCGAAGCAAACATTCGTGATGCTTTCATACATAAACAATACTTCTTATCCGTGTTCCTCGATATGGAAAAGGCGTACGATACGACCTGGCGTTACGGAATCCTACGCGATCTGTCGGCAGTGGGCATCCGCGGTAATATGTTAACCATTATTGAAAGCTACCTACACAACCGCACATTCCGGGTTAAAATAGGTAATGCACTGTCGCGTCCATTTATACAGGAAACAGTGTACCCCAGGGAGGCGTGCTCAGCTGCACACTGTTTATCGTGAAGATGAACACACTTCGTGCCTCATTACCACCGGCTATTTTTTATTCTGTCTACGTGGACGATATACAAATGGGCTTCAAGTCCTGTAACCTGACCGTGTGCGAGAGACAGGTACAGCAGGGGTTGAACAAAGTGTCTAAGTGGGCAGAGACGAAAATGGTTTCAAAGTTAACCCCCACAAAAGTTCCTGTGTTCTTTTCACAAGAAAGAGAGGCCTGATTCCAGATCCTTGTGTAGGACTGTGTGGACAGCAAATACCTGTGAACAAAGACCACAAGTTTTTAGGCATTATACTTGACTCTAAGCTAACTTTCATCCCATACATCAAATATCTCAAAGCAAAATGCCTAAAAACAATGAACCTAATGAAGATTATATCTCACACAACATGGGGCAGCGACAGGAAGTGTCTATTGAACCTTTATAAGAGTCTGATTCGTTCACGACTAGATTATGGGGCTGTAGTATATCACTCTGCCGCCCCAAGCGCACTAAAGATGCTAGATCCCGTTCACCATCTAGGTATCCGACTGGCCACAGGCGCTTTCAGAACAAGCCCTATTGAAAGCTTATATGTAGAATCGAATGAATGGTCACTCCATCTGCAGAGATCATACACCAGTTTCACATATTTCTTCAAAGTACACTCTAATCATGAACATCCGTGTTCTAAGACTGTTAACGATTTGACGTGTACTACACTTTTTCATAATCGACCCTCTGTGAGACGGCCTTTTTCACTGCGTGTGAGGGAGCTTAGCGTTGAAATGGATGTCCCACTCCTCGAACATCGCATAATGCCTCCAGCTAAACTGCCACCTCCTTGGGAGTGGCAGGTGATAGAATGCGATATATCTTTTGTAAAAGTTACAAAGTACGCCGCAGACCTCGAAATTGGAATGCATTCCGTGAACTCCAATCTAAGTATTCGTGTGCTGAATTCTACACTGACGCATCAAAGTCGCACGCTGGCGTATCTTACGCGGCAATTGGTCCTTCTTTCTCTGAATCGGACGTATTGAACCCTTATACAAGCATCTTTACTGCAGAAGCCTATGCGGTGCTGTCTGCGGTTAAACACATTAAGAAGTTAAAACCACAGAATGCAATAATATTTACGGACTCCTTAAGTGTCGTAAAGGCACTAATGTCTATAAGAATGCACAAAAATCCTGTTTTTATTGAGCTTTACACATACCTGTGCAATATTTATTCATCTGGTAGACATGTGACAATATGCTGGGTTCCTGGCCATAGAGGCATTGAGGGTAATGAACTGGCAGACAAAGTGGCCACATCAGTTACATCTCAAGCAATTAATCTTACCGCTGCTATTCCTGCCATAGACCTCAAGCCTTTTTTGCGAGCGAAACTGCGAAACCACTGGCAACGCTTGTGGGACGCCGCAACAAATAATAAGCTCCACTTGATTAAACCACAGCTAGGCTTCTGGCCCTGTACAACAAAAACACGACGAACTGATGTCCTATTCTGTCGTCTCAGAATAGGACACACATATGGTACTCACAATTTTCTGTTGACTGGTAACGAGCCTCCAACCTGTGGTCGATGTGGTGAGAGGCTGAGCGTCCTCCATGTCCTCCTGGAGTGTCGGGAAGCCGAAACAGAGAGAAGGAAACATTTTCCTCTTGCATACAGCTATTGTGTCCCGCTCCATCCGTCCATGTTTCTTGGTAAAGAACCACTTTTTACAACCAAAGCAGTCCTCGCATTCTTGAACGATGTTATCCTACATGTCATAAGCCCAATAAATTCGTAGCGCATCCTCTCGCCAGAGGATGCCGCTGTGACAGTAGTTCATTATAGCACCTGCCTCCAGGCCCTTGTGGTTCAAGGGCTCTGTTTAGGCAGTAGTGCTTTTGCCAATTACAACATGTGAAATAACTTGAATATCTTCACTCTTTTTTTCAATGCATTCTTCACTTTCATAGTAAACATCATTGAACATTGTCATAACCTTATTACATGTAGATTTTACGCTCTTTACAGCGACTATTTTTAGGCCCCTTTACAGCCATGCTTCATCTAACGTTTTATCCACGCCTGATAATTCACTATTCATGTACCACTGACACGCCATTATCATCGCCTTGGCGCTCTTTGGCCACATCTGGCCCTTGCGCCAATAAACCCTACTAATCATCATCATCAACCTCGACGATATAAGAGAACTCCTACACAAACATAATCCTAAGTTGCTGTGTGTTCAAGAGACACATCTGAAACCCACAAACACAAACTTCCTTCGTCAATACACCATCTTTCGAAAAGACCGCAATGAGGCTAACGTCTCGTCAGGCGGTGTAGCAATAATAGCAGATAAGTCTGTAGCTTGCCAACATGCAGCCCTCCAGACGCCCCTTGAGGCAGTGTCAGTTCGGGCCATTCTGTGTAACAGACTAGTAACTGTCTGTTCCATTTATGTCCCCCCCAATCATCGCCTTGAAAAAACAGACTTTTATAACCTCATTGACCAGCTTCCCGAACCTTACATCCTCGTGGGAGATTTTAATGCTCACAACACGTTATGGGGAGACTCGCGATGTGACGCGAGAGGTCGTCTCATTGAAAATTTTCTTCTGACCTCTGGTGCCTGTCTCTTGTAATACGTACGCCCAACACGATTCGTATTCATCGATAGACCTTGCACTTGGATCCGCTTCCCTTCTGCCTGACCTTGAATGGAACGTCATCAAAAATCCTTTTGGAAGTGACCACTTCCCCGTAACCCTAAACTCAATAACGCAGCATGACAACACTTCCAGTATTCCTCGATGGAAATTAGCATCTGCTGACTGGGAGCATTTTAAAGAATCAACTTATTTACCACGAGATTTTATAAACAATTTTAGTATCGACGATGCTGTTGCATATTTTACCGCTTTTATTATTGATGCTGCTGAAAAGTGTATCCCACAAACGAATGGTAGCTCACGTAAAAGACTTGTTCCCTGGTGGAACGAAGACTGTAGACAGGCGCGAAAAAGGCAAAATAAGGCATGGGGCATATTGCTTAGATCTCCAAATGCTGAAAATCTCATTCAATTTAAACAGATTAAATCGCAGGGAAGGCGGACACGACGTCAGGCAAAGAGAGAAAGCTGGGTGAGGTTTATCTCGGGTATAATTTCCTACACACAGGAGGCAAAAGTGTGGAATGGCGTAAGAAAGCTAAAGGGGCAACAAATTCATCCGTTGCCTCTGGTTAATAGCCAAGGGAATACCTTGCAGGACCAGGCAGACTGTCTTGGGGAGCACTTTGAGCATGTGTCAAGCTCAATCCATTATTCGCAATCCTTCCTTAAATACAAACAGATAGAAGAATGCAAGCCATTTATACGCAAATGCCGACAGAACGAACCATATAACCGTCCTTTTAATATTGCCGAGTTGAGAGCTGCCTTGATCGCATGTAAGAGCTCTGCACCGGGACCCGACAGAGTCGTGTATGACATGATTAAGAACGTGCACACTGATACACAACTAACACTACTGGCGCTTCTCAACACTATTTGGGCTGCCGGATATCTTCCATCCGCATGGAAAGAAGCGATTGTGGTCCCTGTATTGAAGCAGGGTAAAGATCCTTCCTTGGCGGCAAGTTACCGTCCCATAGCTCTCACAAGTTGCCTGTGCAAGCTATTTGAAAAAATGGTTAATCGACGCCTTATACATTTCCTTGAACTGAACAAAATGCTTGATCCCTATCAGTGTGGCTTTAGAGAAGGCCGATCCACAACTGATCATCTTGTGCGCATTGAAGAAAATATCCGAGACGCATTTGTACATAAACAGTTTTTCTTATCGGTATTCCTCGATATGGAGAAGGCGTACGACACAACATGGCGTTACGGAATCCAGAGAGACTTGGCGCTAATAGGCATCCATGGCAACATGCTAAGCCTAATACAAAGCCATTTGTCCAATCGTACCTTCCGCGTCAAAATCGGGAATGTATTTTCACGCCCATTCATTCAGGAAACTGGTGTACCCCAGGGAGGCGTGCTCAGCTGCACACTGTTTATCGTTAAGATGAACACACTCCGTGCCTCATTACCACCGGCTATTTTTTATTCTGTCTACGTAGACGACATACAAATAGGCTTCAAGTCATGTAACCTCGCAGTGTGTGAGAGACAGGTACAGCAGGGCTTAAACAAGGTAACGAAGTGGGCAGACGAAAACGGGTTTAAAGTTAACCACCACAAAAGTTCTTGTGTTCTTTTCACAAGAAAGAGAGGCCTGATTCCAGATCCCTGTGTAGAACTGCATGGACAGCAAATACCTGTGAACAAAGAACACAAGTTTCTAGGCATCATACTTGACTTTAGGCTAACTTTCATCCCCCACATAAAATATCTCAAAGCAAAATGCCTAAAAACAATGAACCTCATGAAGATCTTATCTCACACATCATGGGGCAGCGACAGGAAATGTTTAATGAATCTTTACAAGAGCCTCATTCGTTCGCGACTGGATTACGGTGCTGTAGTATATAACTCTGCTGCCCCAAGTGCACTAAAGATGCTGGATCCCGTTCACCATCTAGGTATCCGCTTGGCCACCGGCGCTTTCAGAACAAGCCCTATAGAAAGCCTATACGCAGAATCGAATGAATGGTCACTTCATCTCCAGAGATCGTACATCAGCTTCACATACTTCCTCAAAGTTCACTCTGATCATGAACATCCATGTTCTCAAACCGTTAACGATTTGACGTGTACTACACTTTTCCATAATAGACCTTCTGTGAGACGGCCTTTGTCACTACGTGTGAGAGAACTTAGCGAAGAAATGGATGTCCCACTTCTCGAACACCGTTTAATGCCTCCAGGTAAGCTTTTACCACCCTGGGAGTGGCAGGTGATAGCATGTGATGTATCCTTTGTGGAGGTCACAAAGCACGCTCCTGAACTCGAAATCGCAATACATTTCCGTGAACTCCAATCGAAGTACTGTTGCCCTGAATTCTACACCGACGCGTCAAAGTCCCATGCTGGTGTATCTTACGCGGCTGTCGGTCCGTCTTTCTCTGAATCAGACGTATTGAACCCTTATACAAGTATCCTCACTGCAGAAGCCTATGCAGTACTGTCTGCGATTAAACACATTAAGAAATTAAAGCTACATAAGGCAATAATATTCACGGACTCCTTAAGTGTCGTAAAGGCACTAATGTCTTTAAGGAAACACAAAAATCCTGTTTTCATTGAACTTTACTCATATTTGTGCAATATTTACTCATCTGGTAGACATGTGACAATATGCTGGGTTCCTGGTCATAGATCCATCGAAGGTAATGTGCTTGCAGACCAAATGGCCACATCAATTACATCTGAAGCTACCAATCTTAGCCGTACTATTCCCGCCACAGATCTGAAGCCTTTTTTGCGAAGGAAACTGCGAAACCACTGGCAACGCCTGTGGGAGAGTGAAACAAATAATAAACTCCACCTGATTAAGCCACAGTTAGGTTTCTGGCCCTGTACAACTAAAACACGACGAACTGATGTCCTATTCTGCCGTCTCAGAATAGGACGCACATATGGTACTCACAATTTTCTGTTGACTGGTAACGAGCCTCCAACCTGTGGCCGATGTGGTCAGAGGCTAACCGTCCTCCATGTCCTCTTGGAGTGCCGGGAAGCCGAAACAGAGAGAAGGAAACACTTTCCTCTTGCATACCGCTACCATATCCCTCTCCATCCCAGTATGTTTCTTGGCAAAGAACCACTTTTTAATACCAAAGCAGTCCTAGGTTTCTTGAATGACGTGGTACTACATGTGATTAGCCCTAGATATTCGTAGCACATCCTCCCGCCAGAGGATGCTGTTGCGATAGTGCTCAGTATAGCGCATGCCTCCAGGCCTTTATGTTCAAGGGCTCTGTTGAGGCAATAGTGCTTCATACCAATTTTCTCATCGGAGATACTTTGCAAATAGTAACATTTATTTGCAATGCATATTTCATGCTCATAGCACACGCCATCAGTCATTTCCATAATCTTATTACCTGTAGATTTTATGCACTTTACAGCGACTATTTTTAGGCCCCCTTACAGCCACGTCATATCCACCACTCGTAATTCATCGCTTCAATTCAAACTCATTAACACTGGCCTGGCGCTCTTTGGCCATTATTGGCCCTTGCGCCATTAAACCCCATATATCATCACACGTTTAGACTATGGTGCCGTTGTGTACCACTCTGCCGCACCGTGCGCGTTGAAGATGCTAGATCCGATTCATCATTTAGGTATCCGCCTGGCCACGGGTGCTTTCAGGACAAGTACTATACAAAGCCTATACGCAGAATCAAACGAGTGGTCACTTACCTTGCAGAGGTCATACTCTAGCTTTGCATATTTTCTGAAGGTACACGCAAACCCTGAACATCCGTGTTACGCTACCAAAATGATATGACTTGCACCACACTGTTTCGTAACCGACCTACGGCAAAGGAGCCCTTCTGACTGCGTGTGAGGAAGCTCAGTGATGAAAAGGGTGTCCCACTTTTAGAACCTCATCTAAAAGCCCCAGCAAAGCTCTTACCACCATGGCAGTGGCAGCTCATTAAATGTGATACGTCGTTTCTTCATGTTACAAAGCACGCTCCAGAGGCACACATTCGAATGCACTTCCTCGAACTGCAGCTAAAGTACTCATGCCCGGAATTTTATACTGACGCATCGAAGTCCCATGCAGGCGTGTCTTATGCAGCCGTTGGTCCGTCTTTCTCAGAATCTGATGTCTTGCACCCGGAAACAAGTATCTTTTCCGCGGAGGCATACGCAGTAATAGCGGCTGTTAAATGCATCAGGAAAACCAATCTACCCAATGCTGTCATATTCACTGACTCTTTGAGTGTAGTAAAGTCCTTAATGTCACTCCGCAAACACAATAACCCTGTACTCAACGATCTTTATTCACTTCTGTGCACTGCATACTTATCTAACCAGCTTATTGTTATCTGCTGGGTGCCTGGCCACAGAGGCATCGAAGGGAACATGCTAGCAGACCAGATGGCCACATCTCTTACAGCGAAAGCTAGCAACACTTTCATATCTGTCCCTGTGACAGACTTGAAGCCTTTTCTCCGCAGAAAAATTAGGACATACTGGCAGCAAATGTGGGACACTGAAACGTCGAATAAGCTGCATTTAATTAAACCTCAGTTGGGTAATTGGCGACCAACAACAAAAATACGGCGAACTGAAGTAATTCTTTGTCGACTTAGGATAGGCCATACCTACAGGACCCACTCTTATTTGCTGTCTGGTGCTGAACCTCCCATCTGCGTTAAATGCGGAGAGACGCTGACCGTCCTACATGTCCTGGTAGAGTGCCGCGAATCAGAAGCTGAAAGAAAAAAGCACTTTCCTCTAGCTTACAAACAGAACGTTCCTCTTCATCCAGCAATGTTCCTTCATGTGGACTCATTTTTTAACAGCAAATCACTTTTAAACTACTTACATGATGTTGATTCATTACAAGTTCTACGCCAGATAAATTCGTAGCATGACCTCTCAACAGAGGCTACTGCTGCGATACTAGCATTTGTATGGCACGTGCCTCCTAAGCCTTGCACGCAAGGTTCCTGATGAGGCAGCAGTGCCACTGGCACTTACAAATTTTAGAAAATCATTCTTTCAAAACATGTTTTACGTCTCACAGGACATTTTAAAGCCATTGTCATAATTTTAATACATTTATGTTTTACGCACTGTACAGCGACTCTGCTTTTAGGCCCATATACAGCCGCGTTCATACGTTTCCACTTCACTGTTCAATGAAATATCCATAATCACTTGCATGGTGCTCTTTGGCCAGACCTGGCCCTTGCGCCACGAAACATCACATATCATCATCATGAGCCAATCAACTGCGGCATCGGCGGCGACGTCACAGCGTCAAAGCTTCATAAACGAGTACTTCGCGGGAGTTCGATTCACTTGGCAGCAGCGACGACGCATCTACTTCAACGCTGAACGCCTGTCTGCATTTTCTTGCCGCAGGTTGGTGCTTTAAAATACTATTGTACGAATAGTATTGCATACAATTTACCGCCGCTGCTGCCGAGTTTCTGCGCTTCTGTTTTTTTTTTTCTTTTTTTGTGGAGTGAATATTTGTGTTGATAAGGTATGGCCAAAGAAATAGCTAAACTAAAAGAGGAAATGAAAGCTGAACTTGCTCAACTGAAACAGGAATTTAAAGAGCAACTAAAGCAGTATCGTGAAGCATTGGAAAGGGACATGCGCAATGAGATCCGAGAAATGAAAATAGAGCACAAAAATCAAATTCAGAGCATTGAGTTCGGTCACGCCTCAGTTGAAGAACTGAAGGCAAAACTGAGTGCTGAAGAAACTGCAAGACGAAAACTAGAAAATGAAAACATAGCGCTTGAAAAAAGATGTCACGCCCTCGAATGCAGGGCGCGAGAACTTGAAAAACGCCTCGTGCGCTCGGAGCAGTACTCTAGAAACAAAAATCTCGAAATACAAGGCGTCGTAAAGAAAGATAATGAGAATGTGCTGGACACTGTTCAAAAGATCGGGAAAGTTATCAAAGAAGAGATTGTCGAAACTGACATTGAAATATGTCACCGTGTACCCACGCGAGACCCAGAAAAATCGAACATCATTGTGCAGTTTAAATCCCGGACCAAGCGCGATGCTGTGCTTAACAAAGCAAAGAAAGCACGTCTTTCTAACAAGGACATTGGAAATGATAACACACACCAAATTTACGTGAACGAGCACCTATGCCCTACCCTAAAGCAACTGCTTGGAACTGCTATCGGTAGAAAACGTGACCATGGATGGAAGTCCGTCTGGTCGTATAATGGCACGATTTTCGCTAAGCAGTCTGACGACGCACCCATTGTAAGAATACAGCATCACGAAGACCTTTCGAAGATATGCTAAGTAGTGTACTTTCTGTTCAAAATGGAATATTTTGATTTTGCTCTACCACAAAATGTTCATCTACGAGATAGCAAGGTTATTTCTGTTTTGCATTTTAATTCCCGTTCCGCTATTCACAAAAGTGACAGTATCTCTTGTCTTCTCAACCAATTTTCTTTTCAGTTCGACGTCATCATGATTTCTGAAACTTGGTTTCAAAATAGCTACGATGTCGTCGGACTGGATGGATATACTTCATTTTACATTAACCGTCAGAATAGGCGAGGGGGTGGCGTTGCCCTTTACACTAAAGATACTTACCATTACGAACTGATGCCAGAATTTACATTCATAAGCCTTGACTGCGAGATGTTAACGGTCAAGGACAAGAAAGGGGTCTTATCAGTAATATAACGCCCTCCGAGTGGAAGTATTGAGACTTTTAGTAGTTGTTTTGGTAAGCTACTGGAATTCTGTTCATTTAATAATGTTCATTTTGTCTGTGGAGGCGACTTCAACATAAATATTTTAGATAACAATAAGCATGTACAGGATTTCAACAATCTACTACTATCATTTGGCTTTACCAATCTGATCACTACACCAACGAGGGTTACTCAATCGACCTCCTCTGCCCTCGACCTTCTCATTACAAATATAGAAACGTCAGTGTGTACCGCGGGTACAATTTCTAATGATATTAGTGATCACTGTCCAGTCTTTATGGTGTGCTCACTAGATAATAGTATCAAACAAAATACTGAATTAATTACTTACCAACACATTTCTAATGAAGCGCTGGATTTATTCAGTGTAGCTGTAGGTACGCAAAACTGGGATTCTGTGTTAAGAAAAAAAAGGTTAACGAAGCATATAACGAGTTTCTCTAAGCCTTTGTGCGCATCTACACTGCGCACTTTCCATTCAAGCAAGTTAGGAAATCAAAAAAAGATACGAAAACCGTGGATTATGAGTGAGCACATCAAAATGATAAAAAATAAGAACCGCCTTTATCATGCGTTTTTGCACTCCAGATCAGAAATTAAACTTAAGGAATTCAAGACCGAAAGAAATAAACTGAATAAAATACTAAGGCAAGCAAAAATAGATTACTATCAACGTCTGTTTTCTGAAATCAACAAGAAACGTCCGGATGCGGTTTGGAAAGTAATAAATAGCGTCTTAGGTCGTCAAACTAAAAGTAGTGTACCCAAGTCAATAAGCTATGCAAATTGCGAATTGATTGGTAAAGCACTGGCAGACCATTTCAATACTCATTTTGTGAATGCAAGCGTTACGCACACCCATGACTCCCAAGTCGAGTATTCACGAGATAATTGTGTTTCAGAAACTATATTTATGGAGCCAACTAATGAACGCGAGGTGTTCACAATAATAAAAAATCTTAATAACAGCAAAGCATTAGATATTGACAGTTTACAAATTAAGCCCATAAAATACGTCTTACATCACTTGCCATTCATCCGCTCGTTGGTCCATATATTCAATCTAGCAATAGAATCGGCGACTTTCCCAGATGGCATGAAACGAGCTAAAGTATCTGTGTTATACAAACATGGCGATATAAATAATGTTTCTAATTATAGGCCAATATCTCTCCTACACATTTTTTCCAAAGTGCTAGAAAAAATTATTGCTACGCGCCTAACAAAGTTTTTAGACAGACATGACGTATTAACAAACTCGCAGTTTGGCTTTAGAAAAGGTAGATCGACTGAGGCAGCCCTTTTATCCTTGAAAGAAAGTATTGTGCAAAGCCTAGACAACGGAGAATTCGCCCTCGGGCTCTTCATTG
Source organism: Dermacentor silvarum (assembly GCF_013339745.2). Lineage (NCBI taxonomy): Eukaryota > Metazoa > Arthropoda > Arachnida > Ixodida > Ixodidae > Dermacentor > Dermacentor silvarum. The sequence continues at coordinate 200,135,777 of NC_051157.2, read as the reverse complement.
ATTTTAGCAAGGCATTTGATTGCCTCAGTCATGAAATTCTTAAATATAAACTATCAATATATGGAGTACGCGGACATCCACTCACGTTAATGGAATCGTATCTCAGAAATAGAACTCAGTGTGTATGTATTAATAATAATATGTGGTTTTTATTGGCGCAAGGGCCAGATATGGCCAAAGAGCGCCATGACAAATGGTGATAGTTTTTCTTTGCACTATAAATAGAGTGGTCTATGAGTTGAATGGTTGATGTAACGTAGCTGTAAAAGGGCCTAAAAGAAAGACGCTGTAAATTGCGTAAAATATATTGGTATTAAAATAATGACAATGACTAATGATTAGAGTTATGGCTATAACAATTCCGTTACGAATTAATGATGTACTACAACGTATACAATAGCACTAGTGCCTCAGGAGGTTCCTTGAAAACAAGGGCTGTGAGGCACGTGCTGTAAACACTTTTTCTACTGCAGCTGCAACCTGCAAAACGAGGTTGCGCTACAGATACCCTGGCCAGATGATTTGTAAAGTGTTTACGTCTGCTAAAAATTTTAAGACTGTACTAAAATCAAAAAGCGGCTCATGGTTAAGAAAGAATGCTGGGTGAAGAGGGATTTGCTGACGATAGGCGAGATAAAAGTACTTTTTACGCTGGGCTTCTATTTCAGGGCACTCTACAAGAACATGGAGAACTGTAAGAATGTCTCCACACCTATCACATTTTGGAGGATCACTTCCAGAAAGGAGGTAAGAGTGTGTGCCATAGGTATGACCTATTCTTAACCTGCAGAGAAGCACTTCTTTGTGTCTTGCCGTTTTCTCTGTCATCCATTTCCCTATTCTGGGTTTGATCATATGTAGCTTGTTTGAAATTTCGCTGTCCCACTGCCTTTGCCAAAATCTCCGCAACTGATGGCGCAAGAAAGGCTTCAGGTCTGTGTAAGGGATAGCTATGTTTTTATCTGTATGTTTGAAAACTACTGACGTGGCACTTTCGTCTGCAGCTACATTGCCTTTTATGCCTCTATGGCCAGGTACCCAGCACACTATGACCACTTGGTTGCCCATGTAAGCTGAGCATAACCAGCTGTAGAGTTCATTAAAAACTGGATTCTTGTGTTTTCGTAGACTCATTATAGCTTTAACGACGCTCAATGAGTCTGTGAACACAATTGCTTTGGTAACATTCATTAGCTTTATGTGTTTAATTGCCGAGAGAATAGCGTATGCTTCCGCTGTAAAAATACTTGTATGCGGATTTAGTGCACCAGATGTGTAAAAAGACGGTCCCAGAGCTGCGTAAGCAACACCAGCAGGAGATTTGGAAGCGTCTGTGTAAAATTCTGCACACGAGTACTTCGCCTGAAGCTCGAGGAAGTGTGAACGTATATGAGTCTCAGGTGCGTGCTTGGAGATTTCTATGAAAGAGACATCGCACTCAATAATCTGCCATTCCCAAGGTGGTGGAAGTCGACTGGGAGCAGTTAAGACATTCTCTTTAAGTAGTATGCCTGTTTCTTCAGCCAAGGCTTCTAGGCGCAGGCAGAAAGGAGTCCTCACGGACGGTCGGTTTTGATACAACCTGGCAGCCGATATGTCGCTTATAGTGGAATGATATGGGTGTTCTACATCTGCCTTTACCTTCAGGGAGTAAGTTAGACTTAAATACGCTCTTTGGAGATGCAGGGACCATTCATCCGACTCCACATACAGGCTTTCTACAGGGCTAGTCCTGAAGGCGCCTGTAGCAAGCCGAATACCCAGATGGTGAACGGGGTCTAACATCTTTAAAGCACTAGGTGTTGCAGAGTTATAAACTATGGCTCCGTAGTCAAGGCGTGAGCGTACAAGGCTTTTGTATAAGCTAAGGAGGCATCTCCTGTCGCTTCCCCATGATGTGCGTGACAAGAGCTTCAGCAGATTCATAGCCTTCAGGCATTTTGTTTTCAGGTACTTCAGGTGCGGGACAAAAGTTAACTTAGAGTCTAAGATGAGGCCTAGAAATTTATATTCATGACTCACAGATAGCCGTTCTCCATTAAGGTCAATAACGGGGTCTGGTTGCATACCTCTTTTTGTTCGAAAAGAGGACGCACGTGCTTTTTTGTGGGTTTAGTCTAAATCCATTCTGGTCCGCCCACTTGGAAATCTTGTTGAGGCCAAGCTGCACCTGTCGCTCGCAGATAGCAAGATTACAAGATTTGTAACCGATTTGCACATCATCCACGTACACAGAATAAAACATTGTGCGTGGTATGACACTGTGGAGAGAATTCATTTTTACAACAAATAGAGTGCAACTCAGCACACCTCCTTGTGGTACACCAGTCTCTTGGGTAAATTGACGAGATAAGACGTTACCAACTCGAACACGGAATGTGCGGTTCGACAGATAACTTTGAATCACGTTCAGCAAGTTGCCTCGGACGCCCATTCCTGCCAAATCACGAAGGATACCAAAACGCCATGTGGTGTCATATGCTTTCTCCATGTCTAAGAAAACCGACAAGAAAAACTGTTTATGCACGAAGGCATCCCGAATATTTGTCTCGATGCGGACAAGGTGGTCTGTTGTGGATCTACCTTCCCTGAAACCGCACTGTAAGGGATCTAGTATTTTGTTACTTTCAAGAAAATGGATCAGGTGCCGGTTAGTCATTTTCTCAAAAAGTTTGCACAGGCAACTTGTTAGGGCTATAGGCCTGTAACTGCTAGCCGAAGTCGGGTCCTTGCCCTCTTTGAGAATAGGGATAATTATTGCCTCTTTCCAGGCAGCCGGGATATACCCACCACAGAATATGGAGTTAAAAGCGACAGAAGTGTTTTGTGAGTTTCAGGGTGTAAATGTTTGATCATGTCATAAGCTATTCTGTCTCTTCCTGGCGCTGTCTTATTACAGCAACTCAGTGACGCCTGAAATTCCACCATGGTAAATGGGCGGTTGTAAGGTTCATTATTTGCTATTTTCCGATCCAGGGGCAATCGCTCTGCTTGCCGCTGGTATCGTAGAAATGTATCTGTGTAATGGGCCGAGCTAGAAATGTACTCGAAATGGGCACCTAGAAAGTCAGCCTGGTCTTCGAGACTGTTACCCTGACTGTTTACTAATGGCAGAGGACGAGTTTGCCGGCTGTTTAATTTGTGAACTCGGTTCCAGGCTTTTTTTCCGTCTGTGTAAGAGTTTATGCCTGATATGTATTTTTGCCAGCTTTCCTTTTTGGCAAGGCGGCGCGTTCTTCTACCCTCACTCTTTGTTTTCTTGAAGTTTATAAGGTTTTCTGCAGTTGGAGAGTCACGAAGGCGGCCCCAAGCCTTATTTCGTTTTCTTCGTGCTTCCCTACAGTCATCGTTCCACCAGGGAACTCGTCGTTTGGAATGCTTTTGTTGTGTTTCTGGGATACACATGGACGCTATATTCACAATAAATGCTGTAAAATATGCCACTGCGTCGTCAATGGTGAATGTACGGATGTCATCCCATGCTAGGCGGGTGAGCTCTGTGTATTGCTTCCAATCGGCAGAGTCAATTTTCCACTGGGGAACATGAGGATGGTTTTCCTCCCTTTTTGTTAATGTTCAAAAGATCGGGAAGTGGTCACTCCCATAGGGGTTTTTGATGACGTTCCACTCCAGATACGGCATGAGAGTACTTGATGATATGCTTAAATCTATAGATGAGTATGTATTGTGTGCCACGCTGTAAAATGTGGGCTCTTTTTTATTTAGCAAGCACGCATCTGTGGAGAAAAGAAAGTTTTCAATTAGGCGCCCTCTCGCGTCACAGCGAGAGTCACCCCACAGGCTGCTATGGGCATTTAGGTCTCCAACAACGATATATGGTTGGGGAAGTTCAGCGATGAAGCTTAAAAACTCTGATCTGGAAAGTTGATAATTCGGAGGGATGTAAAGGGAGCTTATAGTGACCAACTTCTGAAAAAGTACAGCTCGGACTGCGACTGCCTCAAGAGGTGTTCGGAGCGGTAACTGCTGACAAGCAACATCTTTGTTCACTATAATGGCCACGCCACCCGATGAGGCGAGTGCGTCATCTCGATCTTTTCGAAACATGGCATATTTCCTAAGGAAGTTACATTGTGTTGGTTTTAGGTGTGTCTCCTGAACACACAGCACCTTTGGATTGTATTTGTGTAGTAGTTCTTTAATGTCATCAAGGTTGTGCAAAAGACCTCTCACATTCCAGTGTAATATTTGTGTATCCATATTGTTTATGTTATTGTGCTGTGTGTCAAGAGGATTCAAGTTGGCTTACGAAGCCTTCCCAGGCCCCGTAATCCGTGGTTTGTTTGTCTTGGAGCGTTCGCGAGAATCGCGCCGCTCCCGAGGCGCTAGCTGCGCCGTCTGACTTGGAGTTGTGTCCATCGACTCCTGGGAGCCGCTGGACTTCCGCTCATTCGAGCGGGGTAGTTTTGGGGTAGGCCTTGGCTCGAAAAGCAGGGCCTTGGACGCCACCAACCCAGAGGTTGATGGGCCCTCCTTTTGAAACGGCGCAGCGGCGCTGGCTGCTGTCGCCTGGGGGGCTGGTGGCACAGCCGTGGCCACACTTTTTGTGTGCCGGGCCGATGCCGGAGTCTGCTGCAGCGTTGCCCCTTTTCGCGCTGCACCAGCATACCCTGCGTCATGCAGGAAGGAAACACGTTTCCGCGCTTCTTGAAATGAGATGTTTTCTTTTACTTTAAGTGTCAGGATATCCTTTTCTTTTTTCCACGTGGGGCACGAACGAGAGTAGGCTGCGTGTCCACCGTCGCAGTTTGAACAGTGGAGCGTGGCACTACAGTTGTCAGAGTTGTGTTCGTATTCACCGCATTTTGCACAGGTCAGTCGGCCTCGGCAGCTTTGCGAGCCATGGCCGAATCTTTGGCACTTGAAACATCGTCGTGGGTTAGGGATGTAATCTCGGATCCGTGTCTTTGTGTACCCTGTTTCGAGGTAATCTGGCAGTGTACTCGATGCAAAGGTTAGAATGAGGTGCTTGGTAGGGATTTCTTTGTTTTCACGCTTGATCTTTATTCTTTGGACTTTGATAACGTTCTGGTCCTTCCATCCCTCGAGAAGTTCTTCTTCGGTCAAATTTAGGAGATCATCATCTGATACGACTCCTCGGACTGTATTCATGGAGCGATGTGGAGTCACCGTGACGGGGACATCACCGAATGCCACAAGGTTCGACAGTTTGCCATGTTGTTGGATGTCACGAACCTCGAGTAGGAGGTCGCCACTCACCATCTTAGTAACTTTGTATCCAGGCCCTATTGTGCCAGTTAGACATTTAGCAACAATGAAAGGAGATAGTGTTCTCACGGTTTTTTCAGGATTTGGACAATGCACAACATGAAAACGAGGAAAAGTTTCTTTCTGCTGGACAAATAATTTCAAGGTTTCATCGGTGCGCCCTCTTTTAAAAAGAGGACGATCAGAAAGTGGGGGGAATGACGTTTTAGCCATAAAAATTATTTGATTTCGGCAGCTACGCCAGCCGCCCACCACCGAGCCCAACAAGGGGACGCTACGAGGCCAGAAGGAGACGCAGACGCCAGCTGTACGTAGCTACTATAACCTAATATAAATATCCTAGCTTGGATAGAATACACCAGGTTAACCCTTGCTGCCTGCGAAGTCGGAAATAAGAGGAAGAGAGGAGGATACAGGAAAGACTACAAGTGGGAGAGAAAGACGAAGATCGGAGAGGGGGATAGGAAAAGGCAACTACCGATTTTCCCCGGGTGGGTCAGCCCGGGGGTGCCGTCTACGTGAAGCAGAGGCCAAAGGGGTGTGTTGCCTCCGCCGAGGGGCCATAAAGGTCCAAACACCCGGCATCGGCTCAACCCCCAGGATCCCCTTTTCCCCGGACACGGCTAGGCCACGCACGGTTAGGCGCGGGAGGCTCCGACCCCCATGTGCTCGGGTCCGTGGTGTCGCAACACACCAAACGCCTGCTTACGCAGACGCCCCTGCGGGAGTGTGTATGTATTAACAACGTCCTTTCTTCTTTTTTAACACTTACAAATGGAGTACCGCAAGGGAGTGTTTTGGGCCCACTATTATTTAACTTATATATTAATGACTTAGTAAATATAGATCCTACAGTTGATTTCTTTATATATGCGGATGATAGCACTATACTCTTCAGGGGAAAGGACGCAAAGGAGCTAATTATCAGGTGTAATGCATTGCTAATGAAACTATCTGATTGGTCACTTTCAAATGTGATTAGAATTAACCCCACTAAAACGAAAGCTATTCTGTTTAGAGCCAGAAACAAACCTTTTCAGTGGAACATTCAATCACTTATTTAGGCAAACATATAGAACTAGTTAATGAACACAAAATCCTTGGAGTAATATTTTCATGTCATTTCAGTTGGGATGCTCATTTTAATAACCTTCGAAACAAGTTTTCTGCAGTTGCCGGTGTACTATCTCGCTGTAGAGCTTACATGCCGACAAAAGCCAAGCTACAAATTTATCATGCATTCTTCACCTCGCAATTTAATTATTGTAGTTTAGTATGGGCAACCACAACGCAAACTAACATAAATAAAATAGTTACATTACAAAAGACGCTTCTTCGACACATTGCTAATATCGAACCCCGATCAACAACAAAAGCATTGTCACAAACATATCAAATCGTATGGGTAGATCGATACTATGAATATCGTCTTTTACAAATGTTCTATTTTGCAGGAAAAGAATGTAGAGATTTTCTTTCATCGCTAGCGACCTTGCAACACCATGACATACCTGTGCATCTCAGAAACCCTGAACCTTGGCTCGTACCACGCTTTCGCACCGAGTATAAGTTGCAATCTATTAAACACAATTTGCCGAAAATTCTAAATAATTATGTTCATGCTACTAATTTCTCTCGTAAACAGTTGAAGATGTATTTCGTTAACCTGTAAACATATATATTCATGTATAGCAATGTATATAACATGACCATGTTTTTGTCTTTTTTTTGTTTTATTTGTACAAAAATGTCTGTTCTTGAATCTTACATATCCTGTCATAAGCATGCATCTGAGTTGTAAATTTGTTTAGTTTATGTCTGTTTAGTAAATTTTTTGCTTTAGTTTTATACCTAAAAATGTTACTGTTATCGCTCTGCCATATGCAACGCCTCCTGGGTCCAGTCAAGCTGCTGACAGCAGCTTTTAGCCCCGGAGGACGTTTCTAGTCTGTACTAGAAGAAAAAATAAACTTGAACTTGAACTCCCCTATGCACGAGGCGTGAGCGAGTCACTGTCAAGAATTTTCAAAGATTATGATGTACAAATCTGCCACGTCCCTTCAAGCAAGCTAAAACAACAACTCGTCCGAGTCAAAGACAGCCTCGAAAAAGAAAAATATCCCGGCGTCATCTACAACATTCCTTGCCAGGACTGCCAGGCGTGCTACATAGGTGAGACGGGAAACTTTAAAAGAAGGCTACAGCAGCACTGCAATGATGTAGCCAAAGGACACACGGTTTCCAGCGCCCTAGCAGAGCATCACGAGAAGACTGGTCACAGTATTAACTGGCATTCGGCTTCCATCATCGAAAGAGAGAAGAAATTATCATCGCGATTGCTTCTCGAATCATTTTGCATACAATCTACGACTAACACTATAAACCGGACACGGGGCCCCCTCCCTGAGTTGTACGCAAGCGCCTTACGTCTACCGACACATATATAATAAAGATCACCATGCATTCGTTCATTGTGAACAAGGCACCCGTACTGGGCGCCGAAACTTCAATCTGTTGTTTTTGTGTTCTTCAGTTGGTGAGTGTACGTTTATACAGCCAAGCATTGGACAAGTGACCATGTGTATGTCTGACACATTAAAAATCTCTTGCACTGATCATTCTGAGCTGTAAATGTGAAATGCCTGCTGTTTTCAGCTACAAATAGTGCATATATATATATGCACCACAAAGAGCTGATGTGACAAAAAATTGTTTACACCTGAGTGTTATATTGCTTTTCGTGCAGTGCTATGGTGCATTTCATGGTGTCTCAGTTTACTTAATACAGTTTCAAATTTACAGATTGCTTCACATGTTTATAGCTAAAAACCACGGAGAAAACCTCGGGAAACTACTTGCATTATGACTGAGAGGTCACAACACGAGTATTTGTGTGGTGTCCTTCCTGTTCAATGATGTGGTTTTGTACTGTTAGTGTAAAATGTCACACCAGCAAAGCTGAGCATCCACCCTTACGTATTAAATGATTTTTGAATGCTAGGCAGTTATGCTGATAAGCACATTCTGCCAGCAAATCTGCACCACCTTAATTTAAGCACGATGGAGAGGGTTGTTTGTGCATAGCCAAGCTGTTCTGGCGTGCCTGCAGGAATACAGCAGTGCCTGGTGGCACCGTATAGTTCAGGCGTAACAGTGAACTAGTAAAGAAATCGACTGATACCAAGCTGGCCCATATGTAGGAGCATTCTATTACATAAGCCACATGCAAATTTGCTTTCATTGTACTAAAAAGCCACAGATTTGATTTGTCAAGTTATTTTACTGTACACACACACAGTGCTGTAATAAAGTCTGTACAATGGTGAGCAATGCAGCAAGGAATGAAAGATTACTTGTGATGTGCGGATTTGAATAGTACATGTGAATGCATACCCAATTCACCAGTATTCTTTTCTTCTGGAACAATTTTATGTTTGGTACAGAGGAGCCACTGTGGCCTCCTGACTGCAAATTACAGTGATCTCTTTCACAGTGCTCATGGGGGTACCATTCATTTGGCTACTTGAATATTGAATAGATAGATAATGGAGCACACCAATCTTGCAGTTCTATGCAGAACAGCTCGCGCATTATTCACTAAGACGAACCAAAGGAACTATTCATTGGTTTGTTGTGAAAATAAAAAATAGCGATAAATGTTTCCTCACTTTTTGTGCGGGCCTGTCTTCCGCCATATGAGCCTTCATTTCATTGTCATGTGCATGTTAAAGCAGCTACTAATTAAGAAAGACTAAAACAAAACCACTTGCTACATCAACCTTTTCACACCACGAGCGATCACTGAGCTCACTGTGAAGCTAAGTCACTTAATAATCTTGGTTTGCTGTCGAACAAAATACAGGTACTGGCCAGCTGTTTGTTATGGTATGTATTTTTCCATTTACCTAAAATCTGGCTGTGCATCAGCTAGCTAGGTTGTTGCTATATAAATACATAGATAATGTGTAGCCCATGCCCAACTCACTAAAATAACCTGAGTAGAGCTTACAATAGTTCACTTAATATCGGCATCCTTTGTGAACTTATTTTTCATATATAGAGTGATTGAAATAGAACACACATGTATGATGCTGACAGTTTCAAATGGTCTCAAGTCTATCATCTTTGTTTGCTGCCATGGCTGAGAGAGGGAGCATGCCTATTATTGTACTGCTTAATTTTTGTTCACTTTGGTAATCTGTTTCACATTGTGCAAATGCTGAATTAGGTATAATTGCAGTATAATAGGTAATGAAAAGGCGGATGAGCTAGCCCGCAAAGGACATGATCACATAAAATTTATAGAAGTGTTTTTCACTAAAAGTGAGGCTTCAGCTATGGCGAAGCGATATGTACTCAATGAACAGTGTAGAAGATGGTCTTCAACCCCGCAGGGGCGTCTGCGCAAGCAGGCGTTTGGTGAGTTGCGTCACCACGTACCCGAGCACACGAGGGTTGGACCTTCCCACGCTTAACCGTGCGTGGCTTAGCCGTGTCCGGGGAAAAGGGGATCCTGGGGGTTGAGCCAATGCTGAGTGCTTGGACCTTTGTGGCCCCTCGGCGGAGGCAACACACCCCTTTGGCCTCGGCTTCACGTAGACGGCACCCCCGGGCTGACCCACCCGGGGGAAATCGGTAGTTGCCTCTTCCTGTCCCCCTCTCCAATCTGCATCTTTCCCTTTCTTTCAATCTTTCCTGTCTCCTCCTCTCTTCTATTTACTTCCGACTTTCCAGGCAGCGAGGGTTAACCTTGTGTGGTACAACCAACCTTGGCTGTACATATTTGGTTATAGCGGAAACGTACAGTTGGCGTCTGCATGACTTGCTTCCTATATGTCCTGCGGCGTCCCCTTGTTGGGCTCCATGGTGGGCGGCTGGCGTTTCTGCCGAAATTTAGATATACCTATGGATCGTGCTTTCCCCAAACTCCCTGATCGCCCCCAGAAACGGGGGCGCACCGAAGATGTCTTCAAGTTTTTTGGCCACCAAATAGAGAATTTCCCGCGCTACCATGTAGTACACAGTGAAAGACCAGAGAAGACTGTGAGGATTATCTCACCGTTCCTCGTTTCCAAATGTATGACAGAAGCTATAGGCCCAGGCTACAAAGCAACTAAGTTGGCCCGCGGTGACCTCCTCTTGGAGCTCCGCGACAAAAACAGTATGAAAAGCTGCCTAAACTAGTCTCTTTCGGACAAATCCCAGTTACGGTCACCCCTCACCGTACCATGAACACCATCCGTGGTGTAATCTCAGACGATGACATGATGGAGCTCACTGAGGAAGAACTTTTGGAAGGACTCAAAGAACAGAACGTGGTTAACGTAAAACGAATTAAGATGAGGCGCGATGGAAAGGAAATTCAAACAAAACATGTTATTCTTACCTTTGGTTCTAGTGTGCTACCCGAGACCATTGAGGCCGGGTATGTCAAGATCCGTGTCAGGCCATACGTGCCTAACCCGCTCCGATGTTTTAAGTGCCAGCGATTCGGGCACAGTTCACAGAACTGCCGAGGCCGTCAGACTTGTGCAAAATGCAGTGCCAATGAACACCTGTCTGAAGCATGTCAAAACACTCTCCACTGCGTGAACTGTGGTGGGGAGCACGCCGCATATTCACGGTCCTGCCCATCCTGGAAGAAGGAAAAGGAAATCCCCCGCAGGGGCGTCTGCGTGAGCAGGCGTTTGGTGTGTTGCGACACCACGTACCCGAGCACACGAGGGTTGGACCCTCCCGCGTGTAGCCGTGCGCGGCTTAGCGGTGTCCGGGGAAAAGGGGATCCTGGGGGTTGAGCCGATGCCGGGTGTTTGGACCTTTACGGCCCCTCGGTGGAGGCAACACACCTCTTTGGCCTCCGCTTCGCGTAGACGGCACCCCCGGACTGACCCACCCGGGGGAAATCGGTAGTCGCCTTTTCCTGTCCCCCTCTCCAATCTTTTGTCTTTCTCTCCCACTTTTCCAACTGTCCTGTTTTCTAGTCACTTCTTCTCACTTCCAAATTTCCAGGCGGCAAGGGTTAACCTGGTGTAGCTATCCAACCTTGGGTATTTTATATTAGGTTATAGCGGCGATGCATGGCTGGCGTCTGCAAGTATTCTAAACTTGTAGCGTCCCCTTGTTGGGCTCGGTGGTGGGTGGCTACCATCGCCGCCGAATTTTCCATTTTTACATGGCAAATGCTTTTCCCGCGCTACCTGATCGCTCCCTGAAAAGGGGGCGCACCGATGAAAGTTTTAATTTCTTTTTGAAACCACAGCAGTCTTTCCCGAAGTATCACGTCATACACAGCCAGCATGAAACTAGGACAGTCCGAATGATCTCGCCATTTGTTGTAGCCAAATGTCTCAAGGAAGCAATCGGCCCAGGCTATAAAGTAACGAAGATGGGAAGCGGCGATCTTCTTCTAGAAGTTCGCGACAAGCCACAGTACGACAAGCTTTCGAAACTTGTGGCGTTTGGAGACATCCCCGTGTCTGTGGGCCCCCACAGGTCAATGAACACAGTGCGCGGTGTCGTCTCGGAGGACGATCTCCTTGAACTAAGTGAAAGCGAACTACTTGAAGGATGGCAAGACCAGAACGTAGTCAAGGTGCAGAGGATAACATTAAGGCGAGATGACAAGCAAATACCTACCAAGCACATTATCATTACTTTCGGAACTAGCAATCTACCAGAATCAATTGAAACCGGCTACTGCAAGCTTCGTGTCAGGCCATACATCCCAAATCCGCGTCGATGCTTCAAGTGTCAGCGTTTTGGGCATGGGTCGCAAAACTGCCGAGGGCGCGCTACTTGTGCTAAGTGTGGTTCAAATGAACACGCTTCTGACATCTGCACTTCAGCAACCCGCTGTGCCAACTGTGAAGGAGATCACCCCGCCTACTCGCGATCGTGCCCCTCGTGGAAAAAAGAGAAACAAATTATAGAACTGAAAGTCAAACTGAACCTATCTTTGCCAGAGGCACGTAGGCGTTTCTATCTCCATAACCAGTCCAGTCCTTCATATTCCGATGTGGCGCGCCGGGGGGCAGCGCCACATCTTTCGGCGGCTGCCCAAGTCACACGGAGTGTGACGGCGGTCACGCCATCAGCCCCCCCGGCTGGAGCAGCCAGCGCTGTTCCGCCCCCTGCCAAGGAGGGCCAGCAGACCCGCGGGCCTGCTGGACCCAGAGCCACTGCCCGTGCAGTTCGGCCTGAAACCCCCGCGAACATCCCCGCTGAGCGGGCACTGTCAACCGCCTCAGACGAGGTGATGGACACAAGCAGACCACCGGCGTCTCAGACGCCCAAAGAACGGTGTAGCTCCCTGGAGCGCACCGGGAAGAAAGGAAAACCACGCATCACGGGGCCTGGAAAGGTCTCGTGAACTAACTTCTTTCTTTCTGTACACACATCACCAACTTCTTTTCCATTATGGATACCCAAGTATTACAATGGAACGTGAGAGGACTTCTACGTAACCTTGACGATGTTAGAGAACTCCTCCGCAAATTCAGTCCAAAGGTGATGTGTGTACAAGAAACACACCTAAAATTAACACAGACGAACTTTTTAAAGCAATATGTCACTTTCCGCAAAGACCGCGACGACGCTCTCGCCTCGTCAGGGGGTGTGGCCGTAATGGTCGATAAGGGCGTTGCATGTCAGCAATTAAGCCTCCGAACGTCCCTTGAGGCAGTTGCTGTCCGAGCACTGTTGTTTGGTAAACTAGTCACAATTAGCTCCATCTACATTCCCCCTTCCCATCAGCTTTCCAGAACAGAATTTCAGAGCTTCATCGATGAACTTCCTCCGCCATACATAGTCGCTGGTGACCTTAACGCTCATAGCCCCCTGTGGGGCGACTCTCGTTGCGATGCGCGAGGGCGCCTTATAGAAAATTTTCTGTTTTCTTCAGGCGAATGTGTATTGAACAAGAAAGAACCTACGTACTACAGTATTACACATAACACATACTCGTCCATAGACTTAAGCATAGTGTCGAGCACTCTAATGCCATACCTGGAGTGGTCCGTCCTCAAGAACCCCTATGGAAGCGACCACTTCCCAATTATGTTGAACTCAACGAAACGAGATGGATGCTTGTCACCACCTCCTCGATGGAACATGGACTCGGCGAACTGGGAACTGTTCCGAGAGCTAACACACTTAGGTCGTGATGACATTGTTGCTCTTAACGTGGACGGCGCCGTAGCATATCTAACTGGTTTTATTATTGACGCTGCTACAAAATGTATTAAACAAACTAGTGGACTGGCTCAGAAGCGCCGCATTCCTTGGTGGAACGAAGAATGTCGTAAAGCCCGCAAAAATCAAAACAAAGCTTGGGGATTGCTTCGCGATTCTCCTACTGCCGAAAATCTTATTAATTTCAAACAGGTTAAATCGCAAGGCAGAAGGACACGTCGACGTGCAAAGAGAGAGAGTTGGGAAAGGTACATTTCTGGAATAAATTCCTACACAGACGAGGCAAAAGTATGGAACAGGGTGAATAAATTAAAGGGCCGTGAGACGAACCCGCTGCCCTTAGTGAGTACCGAAGGAGATGGCCTGGAGAATCAGGCAAACTGTCTGGGCGAACACTTTGAATATGTCTCCAGTGCATCTCATTATACACAAACATTCCTGAGGCTCAAAGAACGCGCAGAGCGACAGCCCCTCGATCGGAAATGTGCCCGAAATGAACATTACAACTGCCCGTTCAGTTTAGCTGAACTTAAAGCTTCTCTTGCTTATTGCAATGGTTCGGCACCAGGTGCTGACCGTATCATGTATGAAATGATCAAGCACCTACACCCTGAAACACAAAAGACACTTCTCTCTTTTTAATGTCATGTGGGCTGCTGGTTCCATTCCATCTTCTTGGAAAGAGGCTATAGTAATCCCCATACTTAAACAGGGCAAGGACCCGTCCTTACCTAGTAGCTACAGACCCATTGCTTTGACAAGCTGTCTGTGCAAGCTCTTCGAAAAGATGATTAACCGGCGCCTAATCTGTGTCCTAGAAAGCAACGGAATACTAGATCCTTACCAATGTGGCTTCCGGGAAGGTAGGTCGACTACAGACCACCTTGTCCGCATCGAGGCAATCATAAGGGATGCCTTTATACACAAACAGTTTTTTCTCTCCGTATTTCTTGATTTAGAGAAGGCATATGACACCACATGGCGCTTCGGTATTATCCGAGACCTTTCCGCTATGGGTGTCCGCGGCAACATGTTGAGTACTCTGCAAAGCTACCTTTCTAACCGTACCTTTCGTGTAAGGGTGGGCCAGGCCTTGTCTAGGTCTTTCACCCAGGAAACTGGTGTCCCGCAGGGCGGTGTGCTTAGCTGTACACTGTTTATTGTGAAAATGAATTCTCTACGCGCGGCTATTCCACGAACGATGTTCTACTCTGTATATGTAGATGATGTCCAGATTGGTTTTAAATCGTGCAACTTTGCTGTCTGCGAACGACATGTCCAGCATGGCTTAAATAAAGTGGCTAAATGGGCTGATGAAAACGGTTTTAGGTTGAGCCCACAGAAAAGCACATGCGTCCTTTTCACTAATAAGAGAGGAATAGTACCAGACCCTGCTATTGAGCTGTCTGGTACCACATTACCTGTAAGCAAAGAGCACAAGTTTCTAGGCATCATATTGGACTCAAAACTCACATTCGTTCCGCACATCAAATATTTGAAGGCTAAGTGCCTGAAAACAATGAACTTATTGAAGCTGCTGTCGCGTACAACATGGGGCAGTGACAGGAAATGCATTTTGAACTTGTACAGGTGCCTTGTCGGCTCACGACTTGACTACGGGGCGATAGTTTACCAGTCTGCTGCACCCAGCGCTTTAAAAATGTTGGATCCTGTTCACCATTTAGGAATCCGCCTCGCGACTGGGGCCTTCAGGACAAGCCCCGTACAAAGCCTTTATGTGGAAGCGAACGTGTGGTCGCTCCACCTTCAGAGGACTTATGCCAGCTTTACATATTTCCTTAAAATAAATTCAAACCGTACACATCCTACCTATTTTACCATAAACGATACCACATCTGCCACACTATTTAATAATCGACCAACAGCGAAGCAGCCCTTCTCGCTACGCGTGAGAAAACTCAGTGAAGAAATGGGTGCTGCACTACTTGAACATTGCCTAATGCCTCCAGCGAAGCTGCTACCGCCTTGGCAGTGGCAGCTGGTTGAATGTGACACATCGTTTATTGAAGTCACAAAACACGCGCCAGATGCACACATTCAAATGCACTTTTTAGAACTAAAGTCAAAATACTCTTGCCCTGAGTTTTACACAGACGCATCAAAGTCACATGCTGGCGTTTCCTATGCGGCAGTCGGTCCGTCCTTCTTGGAATCCGATGTACTTTATCCCCACACAAGCATCTTTACGGCAGAGGCCTATGCAGTACTATCGGCGGTGAAACACATTGATAGATTGAAACTCCAAAATGCTGTAATATTTACCGACTCTTTAAGCGTTGTTAAAGCGTTAATGATGCCGCAAAAACATAAACACCCTGTAATTATGAACCTCTACTCACTGATCTGCTCTGTTTATGCATCTAAACAACAAATCATAATATGCTGGCTGCCTGGGCATAGAGACATCGAGGGTAATGTTCTTGCCGATCAAATGGCCACATCAATAACATCGCACGCTATTAATCCTACCGCTGCTGTCCCTGTAACATATTTGAAACCTTTCTTGCGGAAGAAACTCCGAAGCTACTGGCAACGTTTGTGGGATGCGCAAACAAATAATAAGCTTCACTTGATTAAGCCACAGTTAGGTTACTGGCCCTCTGCATCAAAAACACGGCGAACTGATGTCCTATTCTGTCGCCTCAGAATAGGACACACATATGGTACCCACAATTTTCTATTGAATGGTAATGATCCTCCAACCTGTGGTAGATGTGGCGAGAGGCTCACCGTTCTTCACGTCCTCCTGGAATGTAGGGAAGCCGAGAGAGAGAGGAAGAAACATTTTCCTCTGGCATACCGCTGTTCTATCCCTCTTCATCCTGCTATGTTTCTTGGCAAAGAACCGCTTTTCACTACCAAAGCAGTCCTCGCTTTTTTGAATGATGTTGTCTTGCATGTTATCAGCCCAAGAAATACGTAATGCATCCCCTCTCAAGAGGATGCCACTGTGATAATAGTTGAGTTTAGCCTCTGACATATCTTAGTATATCATCAATCTTTCACAATGCATCCCTCGTATCCATAGCACACTTCATTAGTCATTGCCATATTCTTAGTACCTATAGATTTTACGCATTTTACAGCGACTATTTTAGGCCTCTTTACAGCCATGCCACATCTGTTTTATCCACACCTTCTTATTCACCATTCATGTACCACTGACACGTCATTATCATCGCCTTGGCGCTCTTTGGCCGCATCTGGCCCTTGCGCCAAAAAACTCCAACAATCATCATCATCATCAAAAGGAAATCGTCACAATCAAAGTCAAAGAAAATATTTCGTTCAAAGAGGCACGCAGGCGGGTATCATACCTGCCAAAGAACACCTTTGCCGAAGTGGCGCGTCAGGGGGCAGCGTCACAACGGCTTCCGGCGGCTGTCCGGCCCACAGACAGTGAGCCGGCAGTGACGCCATCCGCCCCCTCGGCGGCTGCAGCTAGCGCTGCTCCGCCAACTCACAAGATGGGGCCATCGACCTCCGGGCTGGTGGCCTCCAGGGCCTCGTCCCTCGAGGCGAGGCCTTCTCGTCAAACCAACCGCTCGCAAGAGCGCGTGTCCAGCGCCTCACAAGAGGCGATGGACCCAACAACCGGCCAGACGGCGCCACCAGCGCCTCAGGAGCGGCGAGAATCTCGCGATCGCTCCAAAAAAGAAAAAGCCCGCATCACAGGGCCCGACAAGGGCTCTGTAGCTTAAGTTAGTCTCCTATACACACAGCACAAAAAACACTTTCAACATGAATACACAAATAATACAGTGGAACGTCAGAGGACTCCTGCACAACCCCGATGACGTCAAAGAAATCCTACACAAGTTTAATCCGAAGGTGCTGTGTGTTCAGGAGACACACCTTAAATCTACACAGTGCAACTTTCTCCGGCAATACGCCATCTTCCGCAAAGACCGCGATGACACCTTCGTGTCATCCGGCGGTGTTGCTATCGTAGTTGACAGAGGTGTTGCCTGTCGAGAACTGAAACTTCGTACGCCCCTAGAGGCAGTTGCTGTCCGAGGGGTATTGTTTGACAGGCTAGTCACTGTTAGCTCTATATACATCCCTCCTAATTATCATCTTAATAAAACTGAATTTCAGAACTACATAGATCAACTTCCGGCACCATACATAGTTGTCGGATATTTAAACGCACATAACACATTGTGGGGAGATTCTCGTTGCGATGCGAGAGGGCGCCTGATTGAAAACTTTCTCTTTTCTTCAGGAGCATGTTTACTTAATAAGACAGAGCCAACTTACTACAGCATGGCGCACAACACATACTCCTCCATAGATTTAAGTATCGTGTCGAGTACACTGATTCCGTACCTAGAGTGGTCAGTTGTGAAGAACCCTTTTGGGAGCGACCACTTCCCAATCATGTTAAAACTGACAAAACAAGATCTATGTTCCCCACACATTCCCCGATGGAAGGTTGAGTCGGCTAACTGGGAACGTTTCCAAGAACAAACATATTTAAGCAGGGATGATATTGCCTCTTTAAATATAGACGATGCTGTAGCATATATAACGGGCTTTATAATTGAGACTGCCACAACATGCATCCGTCAGACTAACGGACTGGCTAATAAACGTCGTATCCCGTGGTGGAACGAAGAATGCAAGGAAGCACAGAAAAATCAAAACAAAGCTTGGGGACGACTTCGCAACTCTCCAACCACCGAAAACTTGATTAGTTTCAAACAAATAAAGTCCCAGGCTAGAAAAACACGGCGACGTGCTAAAAGGGAGAGTTGGGAGAAATACATCTCCAGTATAAATTCTTACACGGATGAGACGAAAGTGTGGAATCGAGTAAATAAATTAAAAGGCCGGGAGGTACACCCACTCCCCTTAGTAAGTACTCAAGGAGAGAGCCTTGAAGATCAGGCTGGTTGTCTAGGCGAACACTTTCAATATATCTCCAGTGCGTCCCACTACACACAAGCATTTCTGAGAGTTAAAGAACGCGAAGAGCGACAGGCCCTAAAACGTAAAGGTTCATCGAGTGAGGCCTACAACTATCCATTTACTTTAACTGAACTCAAAGCATCCCTCGCTTGCTGCAATAACTCGGCGCCAGGCGGGGATCGTGTCATGTATGAAATGATTAAGTACCTGAATCCTGAAGCGCTGAAAACACTCCTGTATCTTTTCAATGTCATGTGGGCGCATGGATATATCCCGTCCTCGTGGAAGGAAGCTATAGTCATTCCCGTGCTTAAACAAGGCAAAGACCCGTCCCTAGCCAGCAGCTACAGGCCAGTAGCGCTAACAAGCTGTCTGTGCAAACTATTTGAAAAAATGATCAACAGGCGCTTAATCTGTTTCCTTGAAAATAACAAATTACTAGACCCCTTCCAATGTGGTTTCAGGGACGGTATGTCCACAACAGACCACCTTGTTCGCATTGAGTCTTATATCAGAGACGCTTTTATACATAAGCAGTTCTGTCTTTCAGTGTTCCTCGACCTAGAAAAAGCTTACGACACGACGTGGCGCTACGGCATTCTCCGAGATCTCTCTGCGATGGGTGTCCGTGGCAACATGTTAAACACAATTGAAAGTTACCTATCGAATCGCACGTTCCGCGTAAGAGTGGGTAACGCTCTTTCTAAGTCATTCACCCAAGAGACCGGTGTGCCACAAGGGGGCGTGCTTAGTTGCACACTATTTATTGTAAAAATGAGTTCCCTGCACACAGTCATCCCGCGCACTATGTTTTATTCTGTTTATGTCGATGATGTGCAGATAGCCTTCAAGTCATGCAATATTGCCATCTGCGAACGAAAAGTGCAGCTGGCAATAAACAGATTGTCCCAATGGGCAGATGAGAACGGTTTTAAAGTAAACGCCCAGAAGAGCACTTGCGTACTCTTTACAAACAAGAGAGGCATAACGCCTGTCCCCAGTATAGAAATCAAAGGAGATGCGCTCTCTGTGAGCAGCGAGCATAAGTTTCTAGGCATTATTTTAGATTCGAAGCTTACATTTATTCCTCATATTAAGTATCTGAGGGCAAAATGCCTGAAGACAATGAACCTTTTAAAGCTTCTGTCGCGTACGACTTGGGGTAGTGATCGAAAGTGTCTGCTTAACCTCTATAAAAGTCTTGTCCGCTCACGCCTCGATTACGGAGCTATAGTGTATAATTCCGCAACGCCAAGTGCATTAAAAATACTAGACCCCGTTCACCATCTGGGTATCCGCCTTGCGACCGGTGCTTTCAGGACAAGTCCAATCCAGAGCCTCTACGTAGAGTCAAATCAGTGGTCACTTCATTTGCAGCGGTCATACAGCAGTTTTACATATTTTCTGAAAGTACAAGCAAACATTGAACATCCCTCTTATTCAACTATAAATGACGTGACCGCTGCCACACTCTTCCATAATCGACCTGCAGCGAGAAAGCCGTTCTCTTTGCGTGTGAGGAATCTTAGTGAGGAAATGGGTGTTCCGCTGCTTGAACAATGTCCTATGGCTCCAGCGAAACTGTTGCCGCCGTGGCACTGGCAACTCATAGAGTATGACACATCGTTCGTAGAGGTCACTAAACACGCGCCAGAGGCACACATTAAAATGCATTTCTTAGAACTCCAATCTAAATACTTGTGTACACAGTTTTACACAGATGCTTCCAAGTCACATGCCGGGGTATCTTATGCAGCCGTCGGCCCATCCTTTTCGGAATGCGGTGTACTCCACCCGGAAACGAGTATCTTTACGGCTGAGGCCTATGCACTATTGTCGGCTGTGAATCATATAAGGGCATCAAAACTTCAAAAAGCAATTATATTTACAGACTCCCTAAGCGTGGTGAAAGCTCTGATGTCACTCTGCAAAAACAAAAATCCTGTACTTACTGAGCTCTATGCCAGTTCATGCAGAGCGTATATATCTAACCAGCATGTGACTATATGCTGGGTGCCTGGCCATAGAGGCATTGAGGGCAATGTGCTCGCAGACCAGTTGGCCACGTCAACTACATCGCAAGCTATTAATCCTGCGGCTACTATTCCTCCCGCAGATCTGAAGCCTTTTCTGCGAAGAAAACTGCGCGACCACTGGCAGCGCTTGTGGGACGCTGAAAAAAATAATAAGCTTCACTTAATTAAGCCACAGTTAGGTTTCTGGTCACCCGCAACGAAAACACGACGAACTGATGTCCTGTTCTGTCGTCTAAGAATAGGACACACATACGGTACTCACAATTTTCTGTTGAATGGAAATGATCCTCCAACCTGTGGTAGATGTAGTGAGAGGCTGACCGTCCTCCATGCCCTCGTGGAGTGCCGGGAAGCCGAAACAGAAAGAAAGAAATATTTTCCACAAGCGTACCGATATCATGTCCCGCTTCACCCCATTATGTTTCTTGGCGAAGAACCGATTTTTAATGCCAAAGCAGTCGTCGATTTTTTGAACGATGTGGTCCTGCATGTTATTTGCCCAACTAGTTCGTAGCACATCCTCTCTCAAGAGGGTGCCGCTGTGATAGTTTTTATAGCACATGCCTCCAGGCCCTTGTGGTTCAAGGGCTCTGTTTAGGCAGTAGTGCTTCTTGCCAATTACTGCGTCTTAAATATTTTAAATATCGTGTCATGACCTCTCAATGCATTCTTCATTTCATAGTACACCTCATGTCATTGCCATGATTTTAGTACATGTATATTTTACGCACTTTACAGCGATTATTTTTAGGCCCTTTTACAGCCACGCTTTATCTACTTCTCAGAATTCATCGCTCCACTGCACACTCACAAACACTGGCATGGCGCTCTTTGGCCATAACTGGCCCTTGCGCCATAAAACACCACACATCATCAAGATGGTCTTCAACTTCAGGTAATTGCAAGTTTTTGTTCTACATCAACACAGAACTCCAATCAAGGCTACCACAATGTCTACCACGGCATCTGGAGACCTTGTTTCACCGGCTTCAACTGAATGTTGCATACATGAACAATCTTTTTTGCAATGGCCAGGCCACAAACCCATGTTGTGACAACTACATGTGGCACCGTGCAATCTCTAGAGCACATCTTGCTGGAGTGCCCAGCTTAAAGACACGAGCGACATAGATATAAAATGAAAATGGAAAAGCTCGACCAAGGCCCATTGACATGGGTGTTGGGTTCCTGGCTTTGCCCATCAAAACAGCACTAAGCCCTGGACTTATTGCTTTAATGTATTGAGGTTTGCTGTCTATACTAAGACTCATGCGCATCGTCTCATCAGGACTGTGATCTTATTTTCTTTTGCATTGGCCGTCTACCTTTGTCACCTCGAACACTTACTCTACTGCTAACATGACACGAGCTGCATGTTTTTTTGTTTTGTTTTTTTCATTTTTCTTCTGCTTACCCTTTTCTAGGGCCTTACTTCTTCGTCCCATTCGCTGCAGAGTAGCATGTAGGCAAAAATATGCTTGCTGAACACTCTGAATTTTCAATAAAGAGCTTTCTCTCTCTCTCTCTAAGTAGTAAAGAGGCAACATATTGGCCACCCAGGCTGACAAGAAAGAATGGAATTATTTGATTTCACTCGAAATAAGTTGTCTCATCAGCAATATAAATTATTATTTGCTTTCAAATAAATATTCTGCTTGAAAACATCTCATGAGTATGTGTCTGCATGAGGTGACCACTATACGTACATAATGCTTTTATGCCAGTCATAATGAATGGTACCCACTTGCTGATTAACCTTCAATTCCTTGCTGCGTCAAGTTAAGCGCTTATGCACGACCTTTTTACACACGGTAAGAACTTCATTCATGACTGAGCACATCTTCTAAGGTTTTATTTTGTTTGGAAAGCTTACAAGCAGCAAGTATTCAATTTCTAAGAGGCACGTTTAATGCCGCACTTCGTCTTTGGTGGTTTTATATATGCAAAAAAAAAGAAAAGGCATTTCGTGCATCCAAGTGCTTTAAGCACACTCTTAAAATTGGCAGAGTGAAAAAAAAATCATGAACAAGCAAATGCAAGGTAGTCAAAGGTAGTTGCCAACCTTGAACACTTTGCTCCGCCGAATGGTTGCCAGCTGTCAACAGACCACGTCGTCCAATCGGAGTGCGCGTGCAATCAGCTCGTGCGGATTTTCGACACGATCCGCCTTTTCGCCTTCCGCCCCGGTCCGCAAGAGGGCGGAGGCGTGCGGAGCGGAGGGGCGGACTGAGCGCGTATGGGCCCTAAGTGCACCTTATTTGAAGATATCAAGTCGACCGCACACCCACCCGGTTAAGCTTAACGCCAAAGCAGCTCCCGCAATCCCATCGGAGGAAACGCTGTCGCGACGCACACCACGTGAGCACGAGCGCTCGCCCACGCCACGGCGAAGAGCCCCTACGATGACCCCGCAGGGGCGTCTGCGTAAGCAGGCGTTTGGTGTGTGGTGACACCACGGACCCGAGCACATAAGGGTTGGCCCCTCCCACGTTTAACCGTACGTGGCTTAGCCGTGTCCGGGGAAAAGGGGATCCTGGGGGTTGAGCCGAAGCCGGGTGTTTGGACCTTCATGGCCCCTCGGTGGAGGCAACACACCTCTTTGGCCTCTGCTTCACGTAGACGGCACCCCCGGACTGACCCACCCGGGGGAAAACGGTAGTTGCCTTTTCCTCTCTCTCTCTCCAATCTTCGCCTTTCCCTCTCACCGTCAATCTTTCCTGTCTTCTTCTTTCTTCCATTTACTTCCAACATTCCTGGCAGCAAGGGTTAACCTTGTGTGCTATGATCTACCTTGATTATAACATATGCGGTTATAGTAACAATGTACAGTTGGCATGGCAGTGCTTGCTTCATAACAATCTCTGCCGTGTCCCCTTGTTGGGCTCGGTGGTGGGTGACTGGCATTGATACCGAACAAACAATTCATTCCATGGGACCCTCGAAACCCTTCTCACCTGATTGTCCCCCGAAAAGGGGGCGCACCGACGCAACCTTTGAATTCCTTTTGAAGAAACGAGACACATTCCCTAAGTATCATGTGATTCACTGTGAAAACACTGATAAAAAAGCAACAAACATTTCACCCTTCTTGGTGTCAAAATGTCTCACGGAGGTAATTGGAAGTGGCTACAAAGCCACCAAGATGGCAAGTGGGGACCTTCTGATTGAAGTAAAAGGCAAGATGCAGTGCGAGAAACAAACCTGGTGGCATTTGGCGATAAAACCATATCTGTTAGTCCACACCGAACAATGAACACCGTCAAGGGTGTGGTTTCAGACGACGACCTCATGGATTTGACTGATGAAGAACTCCTGAATGGATGGAAAGAAGAAAATGTTATAAATGTACAACGCATCAAAATCAGGCGCGATAACAAAGAACTACCAACCAAACACATAGTACTTACTTTTGGCTCTAGCACACTCCCGGATGCAATAGAAACAGGCTACCTCAAACTGTGTGTAAGACCCTACATGCCAAATCCACGACGCTGCTACAAGTGTCAGAGGTTTGGTCATGCCTCTCAATACTGCCGAGGACGACTAACGTGTGCGAAATGTGCTACAAAAGATCACTCTGCTGATGACTGTACTGCTGAGGCCCATTGCGCGAACTGCGATGGCAGCCACCCTGCATATACCAGATCTTGCGTAGCCTGGAAGAAAGAAAAGCAGATCATTACTATCAAAGTCAAAGAAAATATCAGTTTCCGGGAAGCACGACAGCGCCTTTCACCTGCATTTTCGATGAAAACTTCTTTTGCCGAAGTGGTGCAACAGGGGGCAGCACCACGACGGACCCCGGCGGTCGCCCAAGGCACGCGCAGCGTATTGAGGCGACTGCCACCCGCCCCCATGGTGGGAGCAGCTGAGGCTGCCCTGCCTCCCTCGAAATCGGCCACACCAGAGGCCTCTACTAGCGCTGGCAGCAGCCATCGCAGCTCAGAGGCTAAGGAGGATCCATCGGCCTCCGGGCTGGTGAGGCCACAGCCTTCGTCCCTCGAGGCGAAGGCTACACGACGTACACATCGCTCGTTAGAGCGAGTGTCCAGCGCTTCACAAGAGGCTATGGACACTGGCCGCTCTTTAGGTGCTGGTTGCACCACCTTGCTTGGGGTAAACTCTTTGGACCACTCTAGAAAAGACAAAACCAAAATTACAGGGCCGCAAACGGCTCTGTAGGCTAAAACACGTTCTTTTTCATACACACAGCACCAATTCAACTTCATTATGGACACACAAATTATGCAATGGAACGTCAGAGGCCTTCTTAGGAATCCTCGACGATATCCAGGAACTTCTTTACCAACACAATCCAAAAGTGCTGTGTGTACAGGAAACCCATCTTAAATCCATACACACTAACTTTCTTCGTCATTATGTTACTTTCCGTAAAGATCGTGATGATGCCATCGCATCTGGTGGTGTAGCCATTATACTCCACAAAGGTATAGCGTGTCAACATCTACAACTTCAAACGCCCCTAGAGGCAGTGGCCGTTCGAGTTGTGCTTCTAAACAAGCTTATTACCATCTGCTCTTTGTTCATACCCCCGCACTATCAGCTCCATAAACAAGAATTCCAAGCATTAACAGATCAGCTACCTGAACCCTATCTTCTGCTTGGAGATTTAAATGCACACAACAACCCATGGGGTGACTCGCGCTGCGATACGAGAGGTCGCTTGATTGAACAGTTCCTTTTTTCTTCAGGTGCATATCTTTTGAATGGGAAAGAGCTCACGTATTATAATCTGGCAAACAAAACATACTCCTCAATAGACCTTAGTATAGCATCTCCTACTCTTCTACCTTACCTTAAATGGAAAGTTATTAAAAACCCTTACGGGAGTGACCATTTCCCGGTGGTTCTATGCGCACCAATGTCTAATGAATGTCCTCCAGAATTCCCTCGCTGGAAAACTGACTCAGCTGACTGTGAAAAGTTCAAAAATCTTGCTTCTTTATCCTGGGACGACATGCGTGCTTTAAGCATAGACGCTGCGGTTAAATATTTTACGGTTTTTCTCCTTGACACCTCCTCCAAATGTATCCCTGTAACAAGTGGATTGTCCACAAAACGCCGTGTTCCGTGGTGGAACAATGAGTGTCGAATAGCGCGTAAGAAGCAGAACAAGGCATGGAGTTTACTTCGGGATTCTCCGACGGCAGAAAATGTTAATTTCAAGCAAGTCAAATCCCAGGGTCGGAGAACGCGGCGACAAGCTAGAAGAGAGAGTTGGAGAAAGTATGTATCGGGCATTACCTCTTACACTGATGAAGCAAAAGCCTGGAATAGAGTGAAGAGAATAAAGGGTCGACAGCCGTACTCTAGGCCTTTGGTGAATACTGAGGGCGACAGCATGGAAGATCAGGCGAACTGTCTTGGCGCATACTTCGAACAGATAACCAGCTCGTCGCACTACTCTGAAACATTTCAAAGGTACAAAAGGCAAATAGAAGGACGACCATTAGAACGGAAAAGCACAAGATGCGAGACATACAATAGACCTTTTTGCATGGCAGAGAGCTTCAGGCAGCACTAAACAGCTGTAACAGATCTGCCCCAGGTTCTGACCGCATCCTATATGAAATGCTGAAACACTTGCCGTGTGGAACACAAAAAACACTTCTTTGTCTCTACAATTCTATATGGTCTTCCGGCCGAATTCCCTCTGCTTGGAAAGAGGCCATCGTAATTCCCATTTTGAAACAGGGTAAGGACCCTTCTTTGGCTAATAGTTATAGGCCTATAGCATTGATGAGCTGCTTATGCAAACTTTTTGAGAAGATAGTAAACAGGCGCCTGGTCCACTATCTAGAAATAAACAAGAAATTAGACCCATATCAATGTAGTTTCAGAGAGGGCAGATCGACGACAGATCAGCTTGTGCGCATGGAAACGTACATCAGGGATGCCTTTGTCCACAAACAGCTTGTATTATCAGTCTTTCTTGACATGGAGAAGGCGTATGATACTACGTGGCGCTTCGGGATCCTTTGGGATCTTTCTGCAATGGGCATTCGCGGCAACTTGCTGAGAATAATTGAAAGGTATCTCTCTGACAGGACATTTCGTGTTAGAGTTGGCAATGTGCAGTCTCGACCACTCATACAGGAGACAGGTGTACCGCAGGGTGGAGTACTGAGCTGTACGCTATTTATTGTTAAAATGAACTCCCTACACACCATATTATCTCGCACACTCTTTTACTCCCTCTATGTGGACGATGTACAGATAGGGTTCAGGTCGTGCAATCTTAGCTTTTGCGAGAGGCAGCTACAGCTTGGCTTGAATAGATTCTCAAAGTGGGCGGACAAGAATGGTTTTAGATTGAACCCTCTAAAAAGCACGTGTCCTGTTCTCAAACAAGAGAGGTGTACTACCAGAACCAGATATTAACCTTAATGGAGAAAGACTTACTGTCAGCCTTGAATACAAATTTTTAGGTGTTATCCTGGACACAAAACTTAACTTTTTCCCCCACTTAAAATATCTTAAAGAAAAGTACCTGAAGACCATGAACCTCCTCAAGCTGCTCTCTCGAACAACCTGGGGCAGTGACAGGAAGTGTTTGCTTAGACTGTATGAGAGTCTCGTACAATCACGCCTCGACTACGGAGCCGTGGTCTACCATTCCGCAACTCAGAGTGCGCTAAAGATGCTCGACCCAGTCCACAACCTCGGTATAAGACTCGCAACAGGTGCCTTTAGAACGAGCCCTGTTGAAAGTCTGTACGTCGAGTCCAACGAATGGTCCTTACACCTACGCAGAACATTCTTAAGTTTTTCATACTACACTAAGGTAAAATCAGACACCGAGCACCCATGTCATTTCATAGTTAGCGACCTGTCCGCTGCCAGACTTTACCACAACCGCTCACTTATTAGAACTCCTTTCAGCCTGCGCTTGGAAGCAATGGCAGAAGAAACAGATATTCACCTCCAAGAAAATATTCTAATGCCTCCCACTCGCCTACCACCGCCTTGGGAATGGCAGACCATGGAGTGCGATATCTCTTTTGTCAAAATAACGAAACATGCACCTGAGGCACACATACGATCACATTTCCTCGAACTCCAAGCGAAGTATTGCTGTGCCGGGTTTTATACAGATGCTTCCAAATCATCTGCTGGTGTCGCGTATGCAGCTCTTGGGATTTAGAGAACCGGAGGCGGAAAAAAATGGCCCAACACAAGTATTTTCACGGCTGAAGCGTACGCGATACTCTCAGCTGTAAAGCACATCAAACAAAGCAATCTAAATAAAGCCATCATCTTCACACATTCATTAAGCGTAGTAAGGGTCTTAATGAGTTTTCGAAAACATAAGAACACCGTTTTTAATGAACTATACACAGAACTATGCTTAGCCTTAATGTACAACCAAAATATCGTCATATGTTGGGTACCTGGTCATAGGGGCATAAAAGGTAATGTAGCTGCTGACGAAAATGCAACGTCAGTCTCTTTTAATGAAACGGATATGAATAAACCCATACCACCAACAGAACTTAAGCCCTTCTTACGCCATAAACTGAGGAAGTACTGGCAGGACCAATGGGATAATGCAGTAGTGAATAAGCGACACGTTATCAAACCAAAATTAGGGAACTGGATATCTGAAAGAACAGCAAGACATAAGGAAGTGCTTCGTTGTAGATTAAGAATAGGACATACTTACGGCACTCATTCCTACCTCCTGACAGGAACCCCACAGGGGCGTCTGCGTCAGCAGGCTTTTGGTGTGTTGCGACACCACGGACCCGAGCACATGAGGGTTGGCCCCTCCCGCGTTTAACCGTACGTGGCTTAGCCGTGTCCGGGGAAAAGGGGATCCTGGGGGTTGAGCCGATGCCGAGTGCTTGGACCTTTACGAGCCCTCGGCGGGGGCAACACACCTCTTTGGCCTCGGCTTCACGTAGACGGCACCCCCGGACTGACCCACCCGGGGGAAATCGGTAGTTGCCTTTTCCTGTCTCTCTCTCCCTCCAACCTTCGTCTTTCTCTCTCACTTTCCATCTCTCCTGTCTTCTCTTCACTTCGTTTTACTTCTAATTTTCCAGGCAGCAAGGGTTAACCTGGTGTAGATTATCCAGCCTTTGGTCTATTATATTAGGTTATAGTGGCTATGTACAGCTGGCGTCTTCGTTGCCTTACGGGCTTCGTAGCGTCCCCATGTTTGGCTCGGTGGTGGGTGGCTGGCATAGCTACCGAAATTATAGTTCCCTTTATGGCTCTTTCGTCATTTCCCCGACTCCCTGATCGCCCTCATAAACGAGGGCGCACCGAAGATATCTTTCAATTCCTTGCTAACAAATTGCAAAATTTCCCCCGATTCCATGTTATTCACTCTGATAACTCTGAAAAGACGATGAGAATGATTTCACCCTTCCTCGTGTCAAAGTGTCTCACCGAAACTCTTGGGGCAGGCTACAAGGCATCAAAAATGGCTAGTTGAGACCTCCTTTTGGAACTCCGCGATACGAAACAGCACGAAAAGCTTCCAAACCTTGTGTCATTCGGGGAAATCCCGGTGACAATATCCCCGCACCGAACTATGAACACCAGTCGTGGCGTTGTCTCCGACGATGACCTGATGCAGCTGGCAGAAGCTGAACTGTTGGAAGGCTGGAGCGACCAAAACGTGATCGATGTTAAACGAATTATGCGAAGGCGGGACGGCAAGGAGATCAAAACCAAGCACCTAGTACTTACTTTTGGATCAAGTATCCTGCCCGAGACAATCGAGGCGGGCTATGTAAAGCTACGGGTCAGACCCTATATTCCAAATCCGCTTCGTTGCTTCAAGTGCCAGCGTTTCGGCCACAGTTCCCAGAACTGCCGAGGCCGACAGACATGTGCTAAATGTAGTTCCGATGACCATGCCTCTGAAACGTGCGAAAACACACCACACTGCGTCAACTGTGTTGGCGAGCATGCCGCATACTCGCGGTCATGCCCGTCTTGGAAGAAAGAAAAAGAAGTCATCACGATCAAAGTAAAGGAAAATATAACTTTCAAAGAGGCTCGCAGGCGGGTCTCATACCTGCCTAAAGTCAGTTTTGCCGAGGTGGCGCGTCAGGGGGCAGCGCCACAGCGGCATCCGGCAGCTGTACGGTCCACACAAGGTGAGCCGGCGGTGACGCCATCCGCCCCGTCGGTGGCTGCGGCCAACGCTGCTCCGCCGCCCCAGAAGGGGCCATCGACCTCCGGGCTGGTGGCCTCAAGGGCCTCGTCCCTCGAGACGAGGCCTCCACCCCCCCCCCCGCAGGGGCGTCTGCGCAAGCAGGCGTTTGGTGTGTTGCGACACCACGGACCCGAGCACACGAGGGTTGGACCCTCCCGCGTGTAGCCGTGCGCGGCTTAGCCGTGTCTGGGGAAAGGAGGATCCTGGGGGTTGAGCCGATGCCGGGTGTTTGGACCTTTAAGGCCCCCCGGCGGAGGCAACACACCTCTTTGGCCTCTGCTTCACATAGACGGCACCCCCGGACTGACCCACCCGGGGGAAATCGGTGGTCGCCTTTTCCTGTCCCCCTCTCCGATCTTTTTCTTCTCTATTTTTCTGTCCTCACTGTCCTGTCACCTCTTCTCTTCAGTTACTTCCTCAATTTTCATAGGCGGCTTGGGTTAACCTTGTGTAGGTGCCCTCTCTTGGGTTTGTATATAAGGTTATAGCGGCAATGTACGGCTGGCGCCTGCAGCCTTACACGTTAAGTGCTGCAGCGTCCCCTTGTTGGACTCCGAGGTGGGTGGCTGCCATTGCTGCCGAACTACACCAAATTGCTATGGGAACACCCGCTTTTCCTAGGCTTCTTGATCGTCTCCCTCAGAAGAGGGGACGCACCGATGAGATTATAAACTTGTTCACCCGACCTAAAGACATTTTCCCACGATTTCAAGTAGTCCACAGTGAAAGAACCGAAAAACTAGCAAGAACCATATCCCCATTTGTAGTTGCAAAAAGCTTGACCAACACGCTAGGCCCTGGCTACAAGGTCACCAAAATGCCAAGTGGGGACCTTCTCCTTGAACTACGTGATAGAGAACAATACAATAGACTCGGCAAACTTGTTACCTTTGGTGATGTCCCAGTTACTGTTTCACCGCATCGGTCCATGAACACAGTACGGGGGGTAGTGTCAGAAGCAGACCTCATCGACTTATCTGAAACCGAATTGTTGGAAGGATGGAAGGAGCAGAATGTCACGAATGTGCAGCGCATTGTTATGAGACGGGACAACAAAGAAATTCCCACGAAACACCTGATACTTACCTTTGAATTAAGCGTCTTGCCACAAAGCATCGAAACCGGCTACACAAAAATAGCAGTAAGACCATATATCCCAAATCCTAGGCGATGCTACCAATGCCAAAGATTCGGCCATGGCTCGCAGAGCTGCCGTGGTCGACTCACCTGTGCCAAGTGTGGAGCACAAGGCCATGCCTCAGACAATTGCGAGGCTACACCTCACTGCATTAATTGCGATGGTGATCATCCAGCCTACTCCCGGTCTTGTCCAAGCTGGAAAAAAGAGAAAGAAATTCTAACACTGAAAGTCCGTGAAAACATATCGTTCAGGGAAGCACGCAAAAGGTGCTCACCATTCCACACTATCACTTATGCTGATGCGGCGCGTCAAGGGGCAGCGTCGCAGTGGCTACTGCCACCTGCCCAGCCCGCGCGCAGCGAGCTGTCGCTTGTGGCTCCTGCCCCCAGGGTGGAAGGAGCTAAGTCCACTCCACCCAACCAGCAAACAAGTCCGGTTACCTCAGGGTTGGCGGCACCGTCACAGTCCTCGGTGGCAGCCTGCGCTACGCGTAGTAAACCCGCAGGCCCGCCAGCAGCTCCCACGGTGGGTGCAGTCAAGGCTGCCTCACCCTCACCGGCCACAGCTAGCGCTGGCAACAGCCGGCACAGCTCAGGCCCAAAGGCAGCCCCATCGACCTCCGGGCTGGTGGGCGCAAATGTCTCCTCCTTCGCGGCGAGACTTTCTCGCGAAACATCTCGCTCGCAAGAGCGCGTGTCCGGCGCCTCACAAGAGGCAATGGACACTACACCCATCCCGACGGCGCACCAAGCGCCTAAGGAGCGGCGAGGCTCCCTCGACCGCTTCAGAAAGGACAAATCTCGAGTTACGGGGCCTGGAAAGGGCTCTGTAATCTAAAGCAACATTTCCTTGTTTAGTACACACAGCACCAATTTACTTTCATTATGGATACACAAATCATTCAATGGAACGTCAGAGGCCTTCTTAGGAACCTCGACGATGTCCAAGAACTTATTTACCAACACAATCCAAAAGTGCTGTGTGTACAGGAAACGCACTTAAAATCGAAACATACAAATTTTCTCCGACAGTATGTTACGTTTCGTAAAGATCGCGATGATGCCATCGCATCATCAGGCGGTGTTGCCATTGTAATTCACAAAAGCATAGCATGTCAACGTTTGCAGCTACAAACGCTCCTTGAAGCAGTGGCAGTTCGACTTGTTCTTCTAAACAAGCTCATCACCATCTGCTCACTTTACATACCCCCCCATTACCACTTACATAAACACGAATTTCAGTCCCTTATAGATGAATTGCCAGAACCCTATCTTGTTCTTGGCGATTTCAATGCGCACAGTAGTCTGTGGGGCGACGCTCGTATCGATGCGCGAGGTCGTCTTGTTGAACAATTTCTTTTCTCCTCTGGCGCGTGTCTCCTGAACAAGAAGGAACCTACATTTTACTGTGTCGCAAACAGAACCTTTTCTTCTATTGATCTTAGCATAGCTTCCCCGTCTCTATTATCTGAACTTAAATGGGAAGTTACCAAAAATCCGTACGGGAGCGATCACTTCCCAATACTACTGCGAACAACCAAAACTGAGCCGTCACCACAAGCCCCTCGATGGAAGATTGACACAGCCGATTGGGAGAAATTTCGAAATCTTACTAGTAGCATCTCCTGGGCCAGCATGTCTTCGTTAGGAACTGATGCTGCTGTGGAATATTTTACTTCCTTCATAATTGATGCCGCTTCTAAATGCATATCCGAAATAAGTGGTGCGGCATGCAAACGCCGTGTCCCATGGTGGAACGACGAATGTAGGAACGTTCGTAGAAAACAGAACAAAGCGTGGGGGTTGCTACGCGATTCTCCTACTGCAGAGAATCTTATCAATTTTAAGAAGGTAAAGTCCGTAGGCAGGAGAACGCGCCGACAGGCCAGAAGAGAGAGCTGGCAGAAGTTTTTATCAAGTATACACTCGTATACAGATGAGGCCAAAGTCTGGAACAGGGTTAACAAGGTGAGAGGACGACAAACATATTCACTCCCTTTGGTAAACACACAGGGCGACAGCTTGGAAGACCAAGCAAACCACCTGGGTGCACACTTTGAACATGTGTCCAGTTCATTGCACTATTCCCCAGAATTTACAAAACACAAAGCAGCAATAGAAAAACAAAAACTAGACCGAAAGAGCACCGGGAACGAGCCTTATAACTTGCCTTTCTCTTTAGCAGAGCTTCAGGCATCACTCGCCTGTTGCAACCAATCTGCCCCAGGCCCTGACCGCATATTATATGAAATGAAGAACCTGCCCTCTGAAACGAAGAAAACCCTTCTCTGTCTGTATAACTCTATATGGATCTCCGGCGAGCTCCCCCCTGCCTGGAGAGAGGCCATAGTGATCCCTATCCTGAAGCAGGGGAAGGATTCATCGTCTGTATCGAGTTATCGGCCGATAGCGCTAACAAGCTGTCTCTGCAAAGTCTTCGAAAAAATGATAAACCGTCGCCTATTACATTTCCTTGAATCAAACAAACTGCTTGACCCATACCAGTGCGGCTTTCGCGAGGGTCGGTCCACCACTGACCATTTGATACGTATCGAGGCGCAGATACGCGAAGCTTTTGTTCACAAACAGTTCTTTCTGACTGTATTCCTAGACATGGAAAAGGCCTATGACACCACATGGCGGTTTGGAATACTGAGAGACCTCTCCCACTTTGGTATACGTGGTAATATGTTAAATATGATTGAAAGTTATCTGCTGAATCGCACATTCCGTGTCCGAGTTGGCAATGTTCTATCACGACCTTTTGTGCAGGAAACTGGTGTACCCCAGGGAGGCGTGCTCAGCTGCACACTCTTTATCGTTAAAATGAACACGCTTCGTGCTTCGTTACCACCCGCTATTTTTTATTCCATCTATGTGGACGATATACAAATAGGATTCAAGTCCTGTAACCTCGCAGTGTGCGAGAGACAGGTACAGCAGGGATTGAACAAAGTGTCAAAGTGGGCAGACGAAAACGGGTTCAAAATAAACCCCCACAAAAGTTCTTGTGTTCTTTTCACCAGGAAGAAAGGTCTCGTTGCAGATCCCACTATCGAAATGTATGGACAACAAATACCTATAAACAAAGATCACAAATTTTTAGGCATCATACTTGACTGTAAGCTTACTTTCATCAACCACATAAAACATCTCAAGGCGAAATGTCTAAGAACAATGAACTTACTGAAAATTTTATCTCACACATCCTGGGGCACCGACAGGAAGTGTTTAATGAATCTTCACAAGAGCCTCGTTCGGTCACGATTGGACTACGGTGCCGTAGTATATCACTCTGCCGCCCCTAGCGCGCTAAAAATGCTAGATCCTGTCCACCATCTAGGTATCCGCCTGGCCACTGGCGCATTCAGAACAAGCCCCGTCGAAAGTTTATACGTGGAATCGAATGAGTGGTCACTCCACCTCCAGAGAACATACATCAGCTTCACCTATTTTCTCAAAGTGCACTCCGATCGGGAACATCCTTGTTTTACAACCCTTAATGATTTGAAGTGTTCAACGCTTTTCTATAATCGACCCTCTATGAGGCGGCCTTTCTCACTGCGTGTAAGAGAACTTAGCGAAGAGATGGATGTCCCACTTTTAGAACATCGCCTAATGCCTCCAGCTAAGCTGTCACCGCCCTGGGAGTGGCAGGTGATAGAATGTGATCTATCCTTTGTAGAGGTCACAAAGCATGCTCCCGACCTCGAAATTGCAATGCATTTCCGCGAACTTCAATCGAAGTACTCGTGCTCGGAATTCTATACCGACGCATCCAAGTCCCATGCTGGCGTATCTTACGCCGCGGTTGGCCCCTCTTTTTCAAAATCCGACGTATTAAATCCCCTAACAAGCATTTTCACCGCAGAAGCCTATGCAATACTGTCTGCGGTGAAGCATATAGAGAAATTGAAACTACAAAAGGCAATAATATTCACAGACTCGTTGAGTCTTGTAAAAGCGCTAACATCTTTACAAAAGCATAAGAATCCTGTTGTTATCGAGCTTTACTCACTCTTGTGTAACATTTACCAATCTCGTAGACATGTAATAATATGCTGGGTGCCTGGCCATAGAGGCATCGAGGGCAATGTGCTAGCAGACCAGTTGGCCACATCAACTACATCGCAAGCTATTAATCCTGCCGCTGCTATTTCCTCCACAGATCTGAAGCCTTTTTTGCGAAGGAAACTGCGAGGCCACTGGCAGCGTCTGTGGGACGCTGAAACAACTAATAAGCTCCACTTGATTAAGCCACAGTTAGGTTTCTGGCCCTGTACAACTAAAACACGACGAACTGATGTCCTATTCTGTCGTCTCAGAATAGGACACACATATGGTACTCACAATTTTCTATTGAATGGAAATGATCCTCCAACATGTGGTAGATGTGGCGACAGGCTCACCGTCCTCCACGTCCTCTTGAAGTGTCGGGAAGCCGAAAGAGAAAGAAAGAAACATTTTCCTCTCGCATATCGCTATTGTGTCCCCCTGCATCCCGCTATGTTTCTCGGTAAAGAACCACTTTTTAGCACCAACGCAGTCCTTGCTTTCTTGAAAGATGTTGTGTTACATGTTATTAGTCCAATAAGTTCGTAGCGCATCCTCTCTCTAGAGGATGTTGCTGCGATAGTTTTTTAACTGCACATGCCTCCAGGCCCTTGTATTTCAAGGGCTCTGTTTAGGCACTTGTGCTTCTGGGCAATTCTTGTATCTTAAATTTTTTGTAACTCGTATCATTTTTTCGCAATGCATTGTTCATGTCCATAGTACTCATAATCACTCATTGCCATAATCTTATTACTTATAGATTTTACGCACTTTACAGCGACTGATTTTAGGCCCCTTTACAGCCATGCCACATCTAATGTTCATATAATTCGCTATTCATCTACCACTAACAAGCCATTACCATCGTCTTGGCGCGAACTAATACTGTCATGGCGCTCTTTGGCCATACCTGGCCCTTGCGCCACCAAACTCCAACAATCATCAATCATCAGAGGCCTCCACGTCAAGCCAACCGCTCGCAAGAGCGCATGTCCAGCGCCTCGCAAGAGGCGATGGACACAACAACCGGCCAGACGGCGCCGCCAGCGCCTAAGGAGCGGCGGGAATCTCTTGACCGCTCCAGAAAAGAGAAAACTCGCGTCACGGCGCCTGGAAAGGGCACCGTGAGCTAGTCTTCATCTTCTGAACACACAGCACAAACACTTTCTTCATTATGGAAACACAAATACTACAATGGAATGTTAGAGGACTTATTCACAACCTCGACGATATAAGAGAACTCCTACACAAACATAATCCTCAGTTGCTGTGTGTTCAAGAGACACATCTGAAACCCACAAGCACAAACTTCCTTCGTCAATACACCAACTTTCGAAAAGACCGCAATGAGGCTAACAGGGGCGTAGCCAGAAATTTTTTTCGGGGGGGGGGGGTTCACCGGCCCAACCGGGGGGGGGGGGCAAGCTGTTGCTTTCCTCTACGTCACGTGATCGATAATAAATATTAGTAGTTTAAGCAGACTCTATACATGTATATCAAAGACATGGGACCGCCCCCCCCCCCCTCGCGTGTGCGTGTGCTTGTGAAGAAATTAAGTAAAAAGTAAAGTAACCTCAGTAAATACAATACGTACGACAGGTACAGTGGGGGTTTCGAGCAACGGTCTCTCATCGCGCCACTGAATGGACCAGTCTTCGAAAACGCATCATTGAGACGACCCGTGCGATCGGAGAAGACATCCTTAATTTTTAATTTCCGTTAAGCATAGATGGCGTCGTCCTCGTCGGGGCGAAGTGCGTTTCACAAGTCAAGGACGGCTATACGCGTGAAAATGCACGTGTGACCAGGCTATATATATATATATATATATATATATACCTACTCCCATAGCAATAGCTTGTTCACTGCGTCTTTGCGCTAGAAAACTTAAATACGCGCAAAAACGCGTAAGGATTTTTTTTCCGAAGGTTTCGTCGCCCTGCTCCCTGATACGAGAGGGTTGCATTTCCTGCGGCAAGTGCATGGGCCGCTGTGTCTTCCGCTGTGTGCGAGCGTGCAGTCGTCATTGCCTTTACGTTAACAGATTCAGAACTGTACAGAATATTTCACCGCACAGCATAGATATGGCATGTGTACGCATTTTAAGTAGTGCGCGCAACTCATTTCTGCTTCACTTACGCCGGTGCAAACAGGAAGCGGCCTTGTACCTCACAGAATCTCGACTGATTTGTCTACTAGTGATGCAGGAATGAACTCCGGTCTTGTTCAGTGCATAGTGCACATAATCCATTTCTCAGGACGCGTGAACTCCGATGAGAACTGTCAGCGCCTGCAACAAGAATTTACTCACGCTGTACTGCGCACAGCAGTAATTCATGCTTGTCGGCTGTCTGTTTCGTGCATTCTGTTGCGAGTCGGTGGAATTTCACTGCTGTCATCAACCCCTTCGTGTGTACTTGGCTGGTTTGGGATTCCACAACAAAACAGCAACTACCAGCCTTCCCTAATTGCTGGTTTGGGATTCAACAACACAACAGTAATTACCAGCCTTCCGTAGGGGCGCAATCGCAAACAAGAGACGTTTCTCGTGCAGACTAAAATCCTGCGCGAGCGCGGCCTAACCGGCACCTGAAGGCAAGCGGCGGAAATGCATACCGGAGATTTCGATCACCTGGGGTCTTTAACGTGCACCTAAATCTAAGTAAACGGGCCTCGAGCGTTTTCGCCATCATCTAA
Source organism: Dermacentor silvarum (assembly GCF_013339745.2). Taxonomy (NCBI): domain Eukaryota; kingdom Metazoa; phylum Arthropoda; class Arachnida; order Ixodida; family Ixodidae; genus Dermacentor; species Dermacentor silvarum. The sequence goes on along the minus strand of NC_051157.2, from coordinate 200,098,289 downwards.
AATGCGGCTGCCGCATTTGTTGTTTCATTTGTTGCGCATTTGTTGCTTCAGAATGCGGCCGCCACATTCTCGCCCAAATCTTCACTGAGTGTCAAAGCCTTGACAAACACCGTGACAGTTTTTTCCATATGCAGACATGATTCGCTGTAAATTACCAACCCAAACGGAAGCACCCAGGAATGAATTGTGATAGTAGCACCGGTTTCATGAATTATGTCAGCGCGAAGCGACAAGAAAAAAGGGTGGGTAGGTGGGGGGGGTTGCAGGAAAAATTTCGGGGGGGGGGGTTGAACCCCCCCAACCCCCCCCCCCCTGGCTATGCCCCTGGAGGCTAATGTCTCGTCCGGCGGTGTAGCAATAATAGCAGATAAGTCTGTAGCTTGCCAACATGCAGCCCTCCAGACGCCCCTTGAGGCAGTGTCAGTTCGGGCCATTCTGTTTAACAGACTAGTAACTGTCTGTTCCATTTATCTACCCCCCAATCATCGCCTTGAAAAAACAGACTTTTATAACCTCATCGACCAGCTTCCCGAACCTTACATCCTCGTGGGAGATTTTAACGCTCACAACACATTGTGGGGAGACTCGCGATGTGACGCGAGAGGTCGTCTCATTGAAAATTTTCTTCTGACCTCTGGTGCCTGCCTTTTTAATAAGAAAGAGCCGACCTATTATAACGTCCAACATGATTCGTATTCATCGATAGATCTAGCAATTGGATCTGCGTCTCTTCTGCCTGACCTCGAATGGAATGTCACTAACAATCCTTTTGGAAGTGACCACTTCCCCGTAACCCTAAACTTAATAACGCAGCATGATAACCCTCCCAGTACTCCTCGATGGAAACTAGCATCAGCTGACTGGGAGCATTTTAAAGAATCAACTTATTTAACACGAGATTTTATAAACAATTTTAGTATCGACGATGCTGTTGCATATTTTACTGCTTTTATTGTAGAGGCAGCAGAGAAATGCATTCCTCAGACAAAGGGCAGCTCATCTAAAAGACGGGTTCCCTGGTGGAACGACGACTGCAAGGAGGCGCGGAAGAAACAAAACAAAGCATGGAGTATATTGCGCCGATTTCCAACTGCTGAAAATCTTGTTGAGTTCAAGCACGTCAAGTCACAGGGAAGGTGGACGCGCAGACAGGCAAAGAGGGCAAGCAGGGAGAGGTTTCTCTCAAGCATTAACTCATACACGCAGGAAGCGAAAGTCTGGAATGGCTTGAAAAGACTTAACGGCCAGCAAACCCAGCCATTACCCCTGGTCAATGACCAAGGGAATACATTGAAAGACCAAGCTGACGCTCTAGGCGAGCACTTTGAGCGCGTATCCAGTTCAATTCACTATTCCGAGGCATTCTTAAAACACAAAAATATAGCAGAACTCAACGTAATAAACCGCAGATGTAGACAAAATGAACCTTATAACCTCCCCTTCTGTATCGCCGAGCTGAAAGCTTCCCTAACTGCTTGCCTCAGCTCTGCTCCCGGACCTGACAGAATCATGTACGACACGATTAAACACTTCCACGAAGGCACTCAAATGACACTGCTTGCACTGTACAATCTTATATGGGCTGCAGGACATCTCCCACGTTCATGGAAAGAAGCCATTGTAATCCCGGTCTTAAAACAGGGCAAGGCACCCATCCTCTGTGACAAGTTATCGCCCAATTGCACTCACTAGTTGTCTATGTAAGCTATTCGAAAAAATGATTAATCGGCGTCTTCTACATTTCCTGGAATCTAACAGATTACTTGACCCTTACCAATGCGGTTTCAGAGAAGGCCGGTCTACAACCGACCATCTCGTGCGCATCGAAACAAACATTCGGGATGCTTTTATTCATAAACAGTTCTTCTTATCTGTATTTCTAGATATGGAGAAGGCGTATGACACAACGTGGCGTTACGGAATCCTGCAAGACCTATCGGCAATGGGCATCCGCGGGAACATGCTAAATGTTATAGAGAGCTACTTGCAGAATCGTACTTTCCGGGTTAAAATAGGTAATGTGCTGTCCCGTTCATTCATACAGGAAACTGGGGTACCTTAAGGAGGCGTGCTCAGCTGTACGCTCTTCATAGTCAAAATGAACTCACTCCGAACATCAATGCCTTCAGGCATTTCTTATTCCGTGTACGTCGACGACGTACAGATATGTTATAAATCTTGTAACCTTACAGTATACCAACGACAGGTACAAGCTGCCCTGAACAAAGTCTCTAAATGGGCCACAGAAAATGGCTTTAAAGTAAACCCAAATAATAGCTCGTGTGTTCTATTCACGCGAAAGAGAGGGCTCTTAGCAGATCCTGAAGTGGAACTACACGGTCAGCTCATACCAGTAAATACACAATACAAGTTTTTAGGCACAATTCTAGACTCTAAACTGACTTTTATTCCCCACATAAAATACCTTAAAGCCAAATGCTTAAGGGCAATGAACATTCTTAAAGTATTGTCGCACACCACATGGGGCAGTGACAGGAAGTGTTTGTTGAACTTATACAAAAGCCTCATTCGTTCACGCATAGACTACGGTGCGATAGTCTATCAGTCCGCCGCCCTCAGTGCCTTAAAGATGATCGATCCTGTTCATCATTTAGGCATCCGCCTGGCAACCGGAGCCTTCAGAACAAGCCCTGTGCAAAGTCTTTATGTGGAGTCACATGAGTGGCCCCTAAACCTTCAAAGGTCCTACTCTAGCTTTATGTATTTCCTGAAAGCAAACTCAGACTGCCGACATCCTTGTTACTCCATCATAAATGACACTAAGTGTGCCACACTTTTCCACAACCGACCTAGAGCAACGGAACCCTTCTCACTGCGGGTGAGGAAACTCGGCGAAGAAAGCGGTGTTTCACTGCTTGAGCATCATGTAATGCCTCCAGCAACGCCGTTACCGCCGTGGCAATGGCAACTTATAGATTGCGACATATCGTTTGTTGAGGTCTCAAAGCATGCTCCGGAAGTACATATCCGAATGCACTTTCGTGAACTTCAATCGAAATACTCTTGCCCGGAATTCTTTACTGATGCATCAAAGTCGCATGCTGGCGTGTCCTATGCGGTAATCGGTCCTTCCTTTTCCGAATCCGGTGAAATGCATCCGGAAACAAGCATATTTACCGCTGAGGCTCATGCCCTGTTGTGTGCATGGAAGCATATAATGAAAACAAAGCTTCAAAAATGTGTTATATTCACTGACTCTTTAAGCGTAGTAAAGGCATTAATGTCTCCTCCTAAACACAAAAATCCTGTGCTAAGTGAAGTCTATTCAGTGCTGTGCACAGCATATACATCTAACCAACGTGTCACAATATGCTGGGTACCAGGCCACAGAGGCATTGAGGGCAACATGCTTGCAGATAAAACTGCCGTTTCCCTTGTAAGAAAGGGGAACACATCCTCTACAGCTGTTCCCGCAGTAGATTTGAAGCATTTCGTGCGCAAAAGCCTTAGGAGCTATTGGCAGCACTCATGGGATGCGGAAACAAGAAATAAACTTCACGCCATCAAACCACAATTAGGTAATTGGCCACCCACTACGAAAACACGACAAACCGAAATTACTCTTTGCCGCCTTAGGATTGGCCACACGTATGGCACGCACTCTCACCTGTTGACTGGTAATGAACCCCCTTCCTGTAGCAAATGTGGCAAGACGCTAACTGTGATCCATGTCTTAATAGAGTGCAAGGAATTAGAGCCTCAAAGAAAGAAATACTTCCCCTTAGCATACAAACAACACGTTCCTCTACACCCAGCAATGTTTTTGGGCACAGAACCGATCTTTGATCATAGGTCAGTTTTAAAGTTTCTTGAAGATGCCGGTACACTGAGAGTCATCAGCCCCCTGCATTCGTAGCACATCCTCTCTTCAGAGGCTGCTGCTGCGACAGCATTATTGTAGAGCACGTGCCTCTCAGCCCTTGCGTTCAAGGGTCCTGTTGAGGCACCGGTGCTACTCTCACGTACATGTTTTGTGGCATCACTTGAGAACAAACCATCCATGGGCATTTCCCTCATCTCCGGTCACTGTCATCATTTTAATAGTTACATATTTTACGCAATTTACAGCGACTGATTTTAGGCCTATTTACAGCCATTCAAGATCCACCATCTCGCAGTACATTCCTATATCTCATAAACAATTCATTTGAAACTCATCACCACCTGTATGGCGCTCTTTGGCCATATGTGGCCCTTGCGCCAAAAAACCCCACACATCATCATCATCATCCTGACAGGAAGCGAACCTCCGACATCTACCAAATGTGGCAACAGGCTTACAGTTATTCATGTCCTTATCCAATGCACTGAAATAGAGACAGAAAGGAAAAAGTACTTCCCCCCGCTTATCTCCAACACATACCGTAACACCCAGCATTCTTTCTGAGCAACGAACCCCTTTTTACTTTTCAAACCGTACTAGACTTTTTTAACTGAAACTGACACCTTAACTGTAATTTGGCCAGGCTACTTGTAGCATGGCCTCCACCTGGAGGTCCCCGCAGGGGCGTCTGCGCAAGCAGGCGTTTGGTGAGTTGCGCCACCACGTACCCGAGCACACGAGGGTTGGACCCTCCCGCGTGTAGCTGTGCGTGGCTTAGCCGTGTCCGGGGAAAAGAGGATCCTGGGGGTTGAGCCAATGCCGGGTGTTTGGACCTTTATGGCCCCCCGGCGGAGGCAACACACCTCTTTGGCCTCTGCTTCACGTAGACGGCACCCCCGGACTGACCCACCCGGGGGGGAATCGGTAGTTGCCTTTTCCTATCCTCCTCTTCAATCTTCGTCTTTTTCTCTCACTTTCAATCTATCCTGTCTTCTACTCACTTCATTTACTTCTCGTTTTTCCAGGCAGCAAGGGTTAACCGTGTGTATCTACCCAATCTTGGGTATGTATATTAGGTTATAGCGGCGTTCCATAGCTGGCGTCTACAGGTATTTTTCTAACCTCGTAGCGTCCCCTTGTTGGGCTCGGTGGTGGGTGGCTACCATCGCCGCCGAATATTCCAAGAATGTAATGGCAAATGCATCCCCCCCCCCCTTACAGATCGCTCTAACAAAAGAGGGCGCACCGAAGTAACTTTTGATTTCACTTTCCGAAGCAACTCAGAAACATTCCCACGTTACCACGTAATGCACAGTGAAGGAACCACCTCAGTAAGAAAACTATCACCATTCTTCGTGGCGAAATGCCTCGTTGAAAAAATTGGAAAACATTACAAAGCCTCAAAGATGTCAAGTGGGGACCTCCTCCTCAAACTCAAAACCAAAGACCAAGTGGAAAAGCTAACTGATCTCACCAATATCGGTGATGTCAAAGTGACAATCTCAGCACACCGCTCTCTAAACACAAGCAGGGGCGTGATATCAGAAGACGATTTCATAAATCTCAGTGATGAAGAACTCCTTGAAGGGTTCCAAGAACAGAATGTAATCAAGGTTCAAAGAATAACCCTCCGAAGAAAAGACGAACAAATCCCCACCAAGCATGTAATATTTACCTTTGGTACCAGTATTGTGCCTAGTTCACTCGAGGCAGGGTATGTGAAAATCAACGTGAGACCGTATATCCCAAACCCGAGGCGTTGTTTTAAGTGCCAGAGGTTCGGACATGCTTCACAATCATGCAGAGGTAAATCGACATGTGCAAAGTGTAGTACCAATGATCACCAGTCAGACAACTGCAATGCTCCTCCACACTGTACAAACTGCAAGGGAGATCATCCAGCATATTCACGATCTTGCCCTTGCTGGAAGAAAGAAAAGGAGATAATTGCGCTCACAGTGAAAGAGAAGATTTCCTTCTACGAAGCAAGAAAAAAAGCTATCGCACTTACCTCAAACAACCTATGCCAGTGCGGCGCGGCAGGGGGCAGCGCCACAGTGGTCTCAGGGTTCTACAGGGATCACAGTCAGTGACCCAGTAGTAACTCCACCCGCCCCCTTGGTAGCAGCAGCCAGTGCTGCTCCATCATCATCAAAGACGGGCCTGCAGAACACGGTTTCGCAGGGCCCTAGGCTAAATCGAACTCCAAGGCCTGACACGCGCGTCTCAGCGCCTGGTTCTCGGTCATCCAGCGCTTCCGAAAAGGCTATGGAGATCGACACAAAAACTCCAGCGTCATTGACGCCAAAAGATCAGCGCTCTCTGGAGCGTGCTAAGAAAGACAAGCTCTTAGTAACTGCACCAAAAAAGGGACCGGTAACCTGAACGGTTACCGCTCTTGCATTAGTACAGTCCCTTCAACACATGTCACCTACAACTTTTAATTTCATATGCATAAATTAACATCCTAAATTTCGCCACTATGGCTTTTATCGTGCACTGGAATTGTAGAGGACTGATTCACAACTTAGGTGACATTAAAGACATAACAAATAAGTTCTCGCCAGTCGCATTTTGCCTACAGGAAACAAATTTGGGGCCTAAAAATAGTCAATTGCTCAAAGGTTTTACTGTCGTCCGAAGAGACCGCGAACAGGCTAGCCGTTTGTCAGGAGGAGTTGCTATAGTCGTGCAAGGTGGCACTCCAACCCGAAACGTTCAATTAAATACCTCTTTCGAGGCTGTAGCCGTCACGGTTCTATCCTATAAAACTGCCACCATCTGTTCCCTCTACATTCCACCACACACCCATTTCACAACTCTAGACCTGGAAAATTTAACAGACCAGTTGCCGGAGCCTTTTGTTTTAGTAGGTGATTTTAATGCCCACTGTACCCTTTGGGGCAGCGCTAAAACTGACCAAAGAGGACAACGTATTGAAGATTTCATTTTATCAAATAACATTTGTCTTTTAAACTCAGGTGCACCAACCTATTTCTCGCCTACCCCACGGAACTTTAGTTGTCTCGATTTAGCCTCATGCTCACCATGTGTTTTTAGTGATTTTAAGTGGGAAGTCCTGGACTCTTCATATGGAAGTGATCATTTGCCGGCAGTCATCAAACTATCATCCACATTACCCATCATAAACTCTAAGCCACGTCGCTGGAAGTTACAGCATGCAGACTGGCCATTATTTATGGAGAACGCAAAACTAGAAGTCCTTTCACCAGAACTTAGCATCGATGAAATGAATGAAAATCTCACAGCACTCCTAATAGCAGCGGCAGAAAAGGCAATACCTCAATCATCAAACATTGTGCGAAATAAACTAAACCCCTGGTGGACACCAGAGTGCACACAAGCAAAGAAACAGCAAAATAAGGCTTCGGGTATCCTGAGAAGGTATCCCACCTATAGCAACCTTATAAACTTCAGACAGGCTAAAGCAAAAGCGCGATATGTCCGGAGACTAGCGGAAAAGTCATCATGGCAAGTATATGTCACCTCAATTATTAGTTCAATCACATCGAAAAAGTTGTGGGATCATCTCAGGAAATTCAGGGGAGACTATTCGTCGTATACAGTACCTTTACTCACAACTCCAGGCATACAGACGACACTACACGAACAAGCTGACATACTAGGGGAACACTTTTATAATGTTTCGAGCTCAGCGAACTACTCCGACACATTTCTAAAATACAAACAGTCTGCAGAGAAACAGAGATTGCCTATTACACGGACATCAAATGAACCCTACAATGATCCCCTAACACTTCAAGAATTAAACAGGGTACTTTCTGCTGGCAAGAAAACAGCAGTTGGCCACGACCGCATTCATTATTCAATGCTTTCCCACCTTTCACTTGCATCCGTAAAAGCTCTACTAGAATGTTTCAACAAAATTTGGGATACAGGCAGAATACCCAAATCGTGGAAAAACGCAATCATAGTACCTTTCCTGAAAGCCGGAAAACCGCCTACATCTCCCAGCAGCTACCGACCCATTGCTCTCACAAGCTGCTTAGCAAAATCCTACGAAAGCATCGTAAACACAAGGCTGACATTCATTCTTGAAACACAAAATATACTAGACATTCACCAGTGCGGTTATAAAAAGAACTGCTCAACAACCGATCACCTTGTCCGACTAGAACAAGAAATACAGAATGCTTTTCTACATAAACAGCACTGCCTTACAGTTTTCTTTGACCTGGAAAAGGCATACGACACCACTTGGAGATTTGGCATATTAAGAGATCTGGCGGATCTAGGGATCCATGGAAAAATGCTCCAGTGTCTAGCGGACTTTCTGTCGGACCGAACATTTCAAGTCCGTCTAGGAACAGCGTTGTCACGAATATTCCTCCAGGAAAATGGTGTGCCGCAGGGATGTATACTAAGCACAACTCTGTTCGTGGTGAAAATGAACTCCGTAAATAGAATAATTCCATCTTCTCTCATGCATTCATTATACGTCGATGATCTTCAAATTGCATGCCGAGGATTAAACATGGTAACCTGCGAACGACAAATTCAAATCACACTAAATAAACTAACACAATGGGCAACCGAGAACGGCTTCCGTTTCTCCACTGAAAAAACTGTCGCTGTGGTCTTTTCCCAAAAAAGGGGCTTATATCCAGACCCTGTCCTGAAAATGCAACAATCTGTGCTACCAGTTAAAAAGGAACACAAGTTTCTAGGCGTTATGTTTGATAAGAAGCTAAACTTTATAGCGCACATAAACAGTTTGAAAATAAAAGCCAACAATTCACTGAACATACTTAAAGTCTTGTCACGCAAACGCTGGGGCTCTGACCGGAAATGCCTCCTCCATATATACAGATCTTTGGTACGCAGCAAAATAGACTACGGTTGTGTAGTCTATGGGTCAGCCAGACCGTCCTACCTCAGGCGACTAGATACAGTACATAATCTAAGACTACGCTTACCAACTGGTGCCTACAGAACTTCGCCTGTTCCTAGTCTATATGCAGAAACTAACGAGCCATCGCTCGAACAAAGAAGAACACAACTCATGCTAACCTACGTTCTCAGAGTTCGATCATCACCACAGCATATATGCTATGATATTGTCACATACTGTACCACAAGAATACACTATACTAATAAACCACATACCATCAAACCTCTGATACTTTGTGTTGAAGAAAAATGTCAGGAGTGTGACATCCCAAAAGAGGCACTTCGTGTTGCAGATAAGCCATCGAGATTACCCCCCTGGTGCGACTTTACACGATTTCTAGATTTTTCACTAACACACCTTAAGAAGCAGGATACCCCACAGGAGCACATAATACAAGAGTTCCGCACAATACAAGAAACATACAGTACTTACGAGTTTTACACAGACGGTTCAAAGACACATGATTATGTGGGAAGCAGTGCCATATCGGGAACATGGGAACAGACTGTTCGACTCCCGCTATTCGTTTCTATTTTTACAGCCGAATGTTATGCCTTGTGGATGGCAGTGCAAGAAGTTGTAAATAGAAAACACAAGAAAGCAGTCATCTACACGGATTCCCTAAGTAGTCTTAAAGCCCTCAACTCAAAATCAGATCAAAAACCGCTCATCGGCGACATATTACACACACTGTCACGCATAAATCAAAACCACTCAATTCGTCTCTGCTGGGTCCCAAGTCACATTGGGATTCCGGGAAATGAAAAGGCGGATATATGTGCTGCCAATGCGAAACACAAAGCTGTATCTAAAATAAAGCTACCTTTGAAGGACGGGCTTCAAGCTATTTGCAGAGCACTAAATAACAAATGGCAATGTCATTGGAACATGAACACTAATAACAAATTGCACATTATCAAACCAGTGCTAGGTGAATGGAAAACCTGCTATCACCAAGAACGCTTCATGGAGGTAATTTTAACCAGACTCCGAATAGGGCACACACACCTCACGCACAATTATCTACTCACAAAGGAAGCACAACCGGTATGTGATAAATGTCAAGAACCACTTACGGTACTACACATTCTAATTACATGCCCACATACTGAAAGACAAAGACAAAAACATTTCCACGATCTATACGATTCACATATACCACTACACCCCATTCTCATTCTGGGAGACGATCCCCTTGTCCCTTTTACAGATGTAGCGAATTTTTTGGACGAAGTAGGCTCTTTGAACAAACTTTAAATAACGCATGTTTTACTCTTTTCTATCACTGACTATCACTAACACCCTGTGACTGGCGCAGCAAAGCCTAAGTCGATTTTGCGCCAATAAACCCAATCTAACTAACTAACCACCTGGAGGTCGTAGCTGCAATGAAACCATTTTCTAGAGCACGCGCCTCCCAGCCCTCCCCTTCAAGGCCTTGCTGAGGCACTAGTGCTAGTCACTACATATTTTACTGATCATTCCTATGTTGTGAAAGATCTATTGTCATCGGAGACACGATCAATCACTGTCATTTTAATATGTATATACTTGTATTTTACGCACTTTAGAGCGAGTAAGTTTGAGGCCCTTTAACAGCCACATTGCATCATATCTATATTTTAAACTTTTCAGCGAATGTTTTTAGGCCTCTATACAGCCATGTATTATATACTCCTCGCATTTAACTCGTATATCATTGAGAAGCACAGATCATCGACTTGGCGCTCTTTGGACACATCTGGCCCTTGCGCCAATAAACCCTACAAATCATCATCATCAGCCCCTACGATGAGCCGAGAGGCAGCTGCAGCAAGCGAAATGTCAAAGGCGTAAAAAGAAGAGGAAGCGCATGCAATGCAAACGGACACTACGATGAGCCGAGATGAGCTGCAGCAAGCGAAATATCAGAGAACCAGAAAGAAGAGGAAACAAATGCAATGCAATCAGACCAGAGGGAAGATAACACCGGGGAAGATATGGGGAACTATGATGCAGAAAACGGCAAAACAATCGAAGCGGAAAGCGCCTGGCTCACGAGGAGCAAAAAGGGCAAGAATGATACTACGAATATAAAAACGCCGGCAACAAAACCAACTAATGAGCACACGTCCAATCCAGCACTACCACAGCAACAACACAGACCTAGGATGCTGCCCCTGCCAATAGACGACTTTAAGATCGTCTACCGCATGCAAGCCGACTACTTAAAGCAGAAGTTTGGGCTAGTTGCATGTATGTGCAAAGTTGTGAATGGCACTTCCAAGGCCGGCTGCACAACAAAGCACACGACTCATTTCGTGGAGTGCAGAGTGGGCGTCGTGTACCGCATCCCACTTTCATGTGGTAGATACTTTGTCGGCCAGACCGGCCACTGCGTCAACGACAGATTGAGAGAGCATCGCGCAGCTGTTAACTCATTGGCGGGGGGTGGACATTTAGCAGATCACTGTCGGCGGTGCACTGCCGCCTCATGCAAGCCTGACTTTGAGGGCACACGTGTCCTACGCAGCTTTTCGACACAGCAAGTAAGTGAGATCTTTGAATTCTTGTGTATCAGTACCGAAGCTGATAAATGTGTCAGCGCACCTTCACTGGCCTTGCTGGCAAAAGAAAAAAATACGTATTTAAAGCGAAACATGAATTCCTTTCGCTGATAATTCTGCCTGATGATTTTTGTATGTTTCTGTGGGGGTATAGACGGTTTCATGCTCGCGATAACAGCAGCGAGCGCGCCGCCCCCAAGAAACTTCCGGTCACGTGCCTTATCAGTCTTTTATGTTTTAACGCATGGTTGCTTCTTTGCCAGTTACTTAGCAGCTACGTCAGAGGACAAAACCGGAAGCCGTGCAGGGCCTATGTTTGTAAACAGTGAAACGGTCTATATATGTTGCTGTTTGTGTCATTAAACCAACAGTTGATGTCTAGCGCCCATCCAGTCTACTTGTCTCTTCGTGTTCCCGTCCATCAGCGCTTGTTGCGATGTCTAAGCCAGCAAGCAGGTCTCGACCTCGCCAAATGGAACACCGTTGCAGTTATGCACGCCATCGGCCGAGCGAGTGGACTATAGCAGCAAGACTTCAATGACAAAGTACGCGTGCAAGTACACATAATCAAAAATTTGATCATCGCAAGCACGGCCGACAAGGAAGACGCCAAGATGCTGGTCAGCATCAACAAAATACAGCTTGGAGGCACTTATCACAACGTCAAAGGCAGCATACGAACCCCTGATGACGTCTCCAGAGGCGTCATCAATGGCCTCATACCCGGAACGAGCACCGCAGAACTAATGGCAGGAATCCAAGCACCGGCAAGATACACCGTTCTTCACGCCATAATGCTGGGTCAGTCGACCGCGGCAGTCGTATTCTTCGAAGGACCACACGTTCCCTACTACATAATCTTCCAGAGCATTGATTTCCTCTGCAGACCATATCAAAAGTCAGTGCAGTACTGCCGCACCTGTGGCACCACGGGACACCGTCAAGACGTCTGTCCGAGACCGGTCCCGGATTTCTGCAACAAATGCGGCAAGACCGGACAACCACAAAACCACGATTGCAAACCAACCTGCAAGCTCTGCGGAGAAGGGCACGAAACTGCAAGTACAGAGCGCAAGAAGAGACTGAAGCCAAGCCCACCACCCTACAATATATGGCAAAGCGCCTCAACAGGCTCCAAGAAAGAGACAACCGCTGGAGCTCCAGCAGTGAAGAGTTCCCGGAGCTGAGCACCTCGGCCACCAGCTCGAGCAGTATCAGTGCGGGCAGCTCCCCAAGGCGTAGCAGGTCCAAGTCAATACTGCGAAATGCCTCCCGCTCTCGCTCGTGCTCCCACTCGGTCAAACGCGCGAGCTAAGCCGACATGGCAAGTAGCTCGAGCGCCTCGAGTGGTACGAGCAGCTTGAAGTCCTCGTCGACCGAAGCCACAGCCATACGGGTCCTCGAAAACAAACAGCAGAACCAGCAGAGCAAACTGCAGATTCAGCACAGCCAATTGCAAAGCTAGCAAAACCTCATAGACAAACTACTCCGCCGTCAACAGAGACAGCAAGAGCTCACTGACCAACTGCTCCATAAATGCAAGGAACATCAAGAACTCACAGACAAGCTGCATCAAAAATGGCAGGAGCTCGATAACATTGACAGTCGTCAACGACGCTGATCAAGGCGGATGTCGAAGCCATAGTAGATGCAAGGTGCCTTATATTTCAAGAAGCCTTTATGAACAACATTCACGCCACGATGGAAAAAATTGTCGAATCAGCAGTCGAAAAAACAGCCGCAACCTTCGAAAACAAGATCGCCACGCTAAACGCCAAGATCGATGGGATCGCGCCACAGCTCAACAATTTTATCGCGCATGTAAAGAAAAACTACGTCACCAATGCACAGCTCGACAATTCGCGCCTCACGACTCGAAAGAAAGCGCGGGCGAACAGCCACAGCGACTCTCGCTCCATCTCGCCCACTCGCGATCGCCAACGCGAATTCGAATCCATCGACGATGGCGACCACTAACCACAAGGCGAAGAACCAGCATTCAAGTATACGCATATGGCAATGGAACTGTCGCTCGTACCGCCCTCGACACGCAAGCCTGCAAGAATTCATCAAGCTGAATCAACCCGACGTCATAGCACTACAGGAAACCAACACGCAGAATGTCCGACTGCAAGGATAGACCACTTTGCACACACCCAACGCACTGCCATACTGGTCAAGAAAACTCTCACGGCGCAAGAACACAACATAGAGAACACCGAGACAGAACACACCCTAATCGAGGTTATTCGCGGCCAGCGTGTACAGCCCCCCTCGGGACCAGTTACCGGACTTCGATCATTTTGTACGAAAAATCAAGAAGCACACGAGTGGCCACCAAGTCGTAATAGTGGGCGATTTCAACGCCTTGCACACGGCATGGGGCTATCATACCACCACGAGGAAGGGTGCTAGAGTGCACGATGTTGCCCAACAACACAGACTCACCCTGTGGAATCGTCCTCTCCAGACCACGAGAACTGGAAACAGCGTCTCCAGGGACACAAACCCCGATCTTACTTTTACGGCGGACGTCCCCTGGGCAGAGTGGAGTCGACTTCCGGAAACCCTAGGGAGCGATCACCATGTCCACCAATTAGATGTAGCACACACCCGTAGACAGGCCAAGACCGGAATTGCACGACTAACTGAATGGAAATCCTTTAGGGACAACCTAAATTCCGGAGCAACTATAACTGACATTGACGAGTGGTTCAAAAATGTGCTAGATATAGCAGAACGCCACATCAAGGTCGTACAACTCGATGCCGATACGCCCGCGGTCGACGCGCATCTCCTCCACCTCTGGGAAGCCAGAAGTGCCCTCCTCAAGAGATGGAAGCGACAAAAACTCACCAGAAAGCTAAATACACGCGTCGCTCTCCTTACCAAGCAGGCTCAAGAATATGCAGACCAACTCGCCAGGCAGAACTGGCACGCTTTCTGTGACAAGCTACAGGGGACTCTGAGCACCAAAAGGACCTGGCACCTCCTATGTGCACTCCTAGCCACGGAACCTACCAAAGCGGAACAGAAGCAACATTTCCACAGTCTTATCCACAACCACGACGGATCAGAAGAACACCTCCTCCGAGAAATACAAAAAGAAGCTCTGTGGAGACGCACCTTCTCGCGCGTCAACTAGCAGCAAAGTATACGCTGGAAACCCGAATCTACAACTCGACCGAACCTTCACGCAGGCCGAACTACCAGCCCCGGCAAAGACCGGATTGCCAACAAGCATCTACGCAACCTACCGCAGCAGGCCACTGCGGCTCTTCTCCGGTACTACAACAAGTGCCGGGAGAAAGGAGAACTGCCTGCTGTATGGAAGCACTCGGAGATCACTATGATGCCCAAGCCCAACAAACATCTCAGCTTGGAGAACCTACGCCCGATCTCCCTCACCTCGTGCGTAGGGAAGCTCTTCGAACATATGGAGCACGACCGCATTACCCAGTACCTCGAAGATAACGGCCACCTACCGGACACCATGTTCGGCTTCAGGCAGCACCTTTCAATGCAGGACATACTCTTACAACTGACGTCTTGACGTCTACTGCATACTGGTAGTAGACGTCAAGGGAGCCTTTGATAACGTCAGTCACGACGCGATCCTCAACAACCTCGAAGGCACCGGCTGGGGCACTAGAACCTACGCGTACGTCAGAAACTTTCTGACCGACCGCATGACAACCGTCGGGATCTGTAACTTCCGCAGCGAAAGCTTCCAACTTCCAAACAGAGGCACCCCGCAAGGGTCGGTCATCTCACCGCTACTCTTCAACGTGGCTATGATCAAGTTACCCAAACTCCTCGAGACCATACCACATCTGCATCAGGCGATGTACGGTGATGACATCACGCTCTGGGCCAGAGCTGAGAACATTGGAAGGCAAGAAAGCGCCCTACAAGAAGCCGTAAACAACATCGAAAGCTATCTCCAAAACTGTGGCCTCCGCTGCGCGCCCAAGAAATCTGAGCATCTCGTCCTGAAAGCAAGAACGAAAGGCAGGCCACCCCGCTACCAAGATCCCGACCCCTGCATCACCCTCAATGGGACCCCAATCCCGAAAGTCGATACGCTACGAATACTGGGACACCTTATTCACAAGGACGGATCCGGAGCGGCCAGCCTCCCAAGACTACAACGCACCCTTTCGTAACTCAAGCACCTCGTCAAGAGGATCTCAAGCCAATGAAGCGGCCTCAAGGAGCAAGACACGCTAAGAATAATACAAGCACTGCTCACCAGCCGTATCACATACGGCATGCCGTACCTGGCTTTAAAGAATGCAGATATAGAACTGATCAACATCAGGATAAGGAAGGCAATCAAAGTCGCCCTGGGACTCCCCCCCCCCCCCCCATGGCTTCTACTACACGTCTGCTTAAGATGGGCATCCACAACACGTGGCAAGAGCTCGCTGAAGCGCACAAGAACAGCCAACTGGAACGACTCAAGCTTACACCCACCGGGAGATCAGTACTCCGACACCTGAACTACAGCGAGACGTACGTCGCAGACACGGACAACAAAGAACGATTACCATCGGACATTCGAGAGTCCCTCTGCATTGCACCCATCCTGCGCAACATGCATACCATATACCAGAAGAGTAGAAGGCAAGTTAGAAAGCCAACGCCATCAAACGAAGATTCAAGCAAGACCCAGATGTCCGCTAGACCGACGCGGCCAAGTATCCGCATCGAAACGCGTACGCTCTCAGCGTCGTAGACTCCCGAGGCCGCGAGTTAGCATCGGCAACCATCAAGGCACGCAACCCGGAAACGGCAGATGAAGTGGCAATCGCTCTCGCCACCACCACATGCACAGACGCAGCAGTTATTTTCACCGACTCTCAGGCCGCCTGTAGAAATTTCTAGAGGGTCCGCATCTCGGCTGATGCACTGAAGGTACTACAGCGGCGTAGCAGTCCGCTCCCATACACCTGCGTAACGTGGGTACCCGGACACGAGGGACTAGAGGGGAACGAAGCGGCTCACACCGCTGCCCGCGAGCAAGTCAGCCCGGCTCCCCTCGTCCAACACGCCCTCCGACCCGCGGCAGAAGAGGCGGAAGCCGTACCAAACAACTATTCGGTAATATTGCAACACCACAGGCTCAAGTGCCGCGTGTACCCTCCACCACACCCAAACCTCGGCAAAGAAGAAAGCGTGGTCCTCAGACGCCTACAAAGCAATACTTACACTCACGGAACTATAATGCACCGCCTGTACTTGACACTCCACAGCTACCTCTGCCCACTCTGCAACGTTACCGACACCCTGGCACATTTGCTCTTGGAATGGCCGTGGCATGAAGACAGCAAACTGCCGCCGGAAATAATCGCTAACCGAGCACCACAAGCAAACGAAGACCACCTATTCAAAACGTGGGAGGCCAAGCTCGCCCTCGGGGACCTGGAAGACCAACGACAACTCGTCGCCAGGGCCAAGAGGGCAGCCGAAGCCACAGGGTTCCTGGATTAAGGAACCTTCCTACCTCCGGGTGATACCGGGCCTCGCTCGGGACACTGTTTGAACAATAAACGTTTCTTTCTCTCTCTCTCTCTTTTGCGCCGTCAGCACTCGAAGGCATTACGGAAGGAAGTGGGTTGAGCAGGCTAAACAAATAATGCAATTATGAAAAAGTAACTTTCTAAAGTAACTTTCTAAAGCTGCTGGAGAAGATGGAATAACAGTCGATTTAATCAAGGATGGAGGAGATATAATTGAAAAGCTTGCGACCCTTTATACGCAATGCCTCACAACTTCAAGTGTACCAGAGAGCTGGAAGAACGCCAACATTATACTAATCCATAAGAAGGGAGACGTTAAAGAATTGAAGAATTGTAGACCCATTAGCTTGCTTTCAGTACTGTATAAAATATTCACCAAGATAATTTCTAATAGAATCAGGGCAACACTTGACTTCAGCCAACCAAGAGAACAGGCTGGCTTCAGGAAGGGATAGTCTACGATGGATCATATCCATGTCATCAATCAGGTAATCAAGAAATCTGCGGAATACAATCAACCTCTCTATATGACTTTTATAGATTATGAAAAGGCATTTGATTCAGTAGAGATACCAGCAGTCATAAAGGCATTGCGTAATCAAGGAGTACAAGAGGCATACGTGAATATCTTAGCAAACACCTACAAGGATTCCACAGCTACCTTGGTTCTCCACAAGAAAAGTAGAAAGTTACGTATCAAGAAAGGGGTCAGGCAAGGAGACAATCTCTCCAATGCTATTCACTGCATGCTTAGAAGTATTCAAGCTCTTAGACTGGGAAGGCTTAGGAGTGAGGATCAATGGTGAATATCTCAGCAACCTCCGATTTGCTGATGACATTGTCCTATTCAGCAACAATGGAGACGAATTAGAGCAAATGATTGAGGACCTTAACCGAGAAAGTGTAAGAGTGGGGTTGAAGATTAATATGCAGAAGACAAAGATAATGTTCAATAGCCTGGCAAGGGAACAAGAATTCAGGATCGCCAGTCAGCCTCTAGAGTCTGTAAAGGAGTAGGTTTATCTAGGTCAATTATTCACAGGAGACCCTGATCACGAGAAAGAAATTTACAGAAGAATGAAATTGGGTTGGAGTGCATACGGCAGGCACTGCCACATCCTAACTGGGAGCTTACCACTGTCGTTGAAAAGAAAAGTTTACAATCATTGCATTCTACCGGTGCTAACATATGGGGCAGAAACTTGGAGGTTAACAAAGAAGTTCGAGAACAAGTTAAGGACCGCACAAAGAGCGATGGAACGAAAAATCTTAGGACTAACGTTAAGAGACGGGAAGAGAGCGGTGTGGATCAGAGAACAAACGGGGATAGCCGATATTCTAGTTGACATTAAGTGGAAGAAATGGAGCTGGGCAGGCCATGTAATGCGTAGGATGGATAACCGGTGGACATAGGCGGAATGTTCTCATTTTCCCGGGGGGGGGGGGGGGGGGCTGGGGCCCGACCAGCTTGCCTAAGCGGTCATATATACATAGTTCAATTTCATAACCTGAGTCCCCTCGTACCACAGAGCCTCGCGTCTCTCGGATGAGTCATGCGAAAAGCCGATTAAGTTATTCAGTTAGGGAGATATGCGTGTTTTGTGCCTATAAGTCGCACAACTACACATAAATGAAAACAGCCATGTAACGATTTGTGAAAATCTTAATATACAAAGACACAGTCAAGAAATATTTTCCTGAGTAAAGGTCAGTTGAAAAGATAAGACATAACATATATAAAACATACACAATATCCCCGCAGGGGCGTCTGCGTAAGCAGGCGTTTGGTGTGTTGCGACACCACGTACCCGAGCACATGAGGGTTGGACCCTCCCGCGTGTAGCCGTGCGCGGCTTAGCCGTGTCCGGGGAAAAGGGGATCCTGGGGGTTGAGCCGATGCCGGGTGCTTGGACCTCTACGGCCCCTCGGCGGAGGCAACACACCTCTTTGGCCTCTGCTTCACGCAGACGGCACCCCCGGACTGACCCACCCGGGGGAAACTGGTGGTCGCCTTTTCCTGTCCCCCTCTCCAACCTTTTGCTTTCCTATCTCCTTTCTTTTACTCTCCTATCATCTCTTCTTTTCCGTCACTTCCTAATTTTCACAGGCGGCTTGGGTTAACCTTGTGTATGTGCCCTCCCTTGGGTATAATATATTAGGTTATCGTGGCAATGTACGGCTGGCGCCTGCAGCCTTACGCGTTAAGTGCTGCAGCGTCCCCTAGTTGGGCTCCGTGGTGGGTGGCCGCCATTGCTGCCGAAATAAACCAAACCAGTATGGGAACGCCTGCATTTCCCCGTTTACTTGATCGTCACCCTCACAAGAGGGGACGCACCGAAGAACTATTAAGCTTATTCAGACCAAGAGAAATTTTCCCCCGTTACCAAGTAGTTCACAGTGAGAAGACCGAAAAACCAGCAAGAACCGTATCCCCTTTTCTAGTCGCAAAAGGCTTGACTGACGCCCTTGGCCCAGGTTACAAAGTCACCAAAATGGCGAGCGGGGACCTCCTGCTTGAGATCCGTGATAAAGAGCAGCACAATAAACTCAACAAGCTTGTGGCATTTGGAGACATTCCTGTTACCGTTTCACCTCACCGTTCTATGAATACAGCACGCGGAGTAGTTTCTGATGCAGATCTCATTGACTTGTCCGAAACCGAACTATTGGAGGGCTGGAAAGAGCAAAATGTAACCAACGTACAGCGTATCATTATCCGGCGAGACAACAAAGAAATTCCTACAAAACACCTGATCCTGACCTTTGCCACTTGCGATCTGCCACAAACAATAGAAACCGGATACACTAAGATAGCTGTCAGACCATACATACCTAATCCAAGACGATGTTTCCAAAGTCAAAGATTTGGCCACGGCTCGCAGAGCTCTCGTGGTAGACTTACATGCGCGAAATGTGGAGTCCAAGGTCACGCCTCAGATAACTGCGAAGCGACACCACACTGTGTAAACTGTGATGGTGAACATCCAGTTTACTCCAGATCCTGTCCTAACTGGAAAAAAGAAAAAGAAATTATCACTCTCAAAGTGCGCGAGAACATATCGTTCAGGGAAGCACGCAAAAGGTGCTCACCATTCCACACTACCACATATGCTGATGCGGCGCGTCAAGGGGCAGCGTCGCAGCGGCTACTGCCACCTGCCCAGCTCGCGCGCAGCGAGCTGTCGCTTGTGGCTCCTGCCCCCAGGGTGGAAGGAGCTAAGTCTACTCCACCCAACCAGCGAACAGGCCCGGTTACCCTAGGGTTGCCGGCACCACAACAGTCCTCGGTGGCAGCCTGCGCTTCGCGTAGCGAACCCGCAGGCCCGCCAGCAGCTCCCACGGTGGGTGCAGTCAAGGCTGCCTCACCCTCACCGGCCCCTGCTGGTGCTGGCAACAGCCGGCGCAGCTCAGGCCCAAAGGCAGCCCCATCGACATCCGGGCTGGTGGGCGCAAATGTCTCGTCCTTCGCGGCGAGACTTTCTCGTGAAACTTCTCGCTCGCAAGAGCGCGTGTCCGGCGCCTCACAAGAGGCAATGGACACCACACCCACCCCGACGGCGCACCAAGCGCCTAAGGAGCGGCGAGGTTCCCTCGACCGCTTCAGAAAAGACAAATCCCGCGTTACAGGGCCTGGAAAGGGCTCTGTAAACTAATGCAACACTTCCTTTTTGTTTTTAGTACACACAGCACCCATTTACTTTCAGTATGGCCACACAAATTATACAATGGAACATCAGAGGCCTTCTTAGGAACCTCGATGATGTGCAAGAACTTCTCCACAAACACAATCCAAAAGTGCTGTGTACAGGAAACTCATTTAAAATCGACACATACAAACTTTCTTCGACAGTATGTTACGTTTCGTAAAGATCGCCATGATGGTCTCGCATCATCAGGCGGTGTTGCCATCATGACTCACAAAAGCATAGCATGTCAACGTTTGCAGCTGCAAGCACCCCTTGAAGCAGTGGCAGTTCGACTGGTTCTCCTTAACAAACTCATCACCATTTGCTCGCTATACATACCCCCACATTACCGCTTACACAAACACGAATTTCAGTCCTTGATAGACGAATTGCCAGAGCCCTATCTTGTTCTTGGCGATCTCAATGCACACAACAGTCTGTGGGGCGACGCTCGCATCGATGCGCGAGGCCGTCTAATTCAAGATTTTCTTTTCTCATCCGGTGCTTGTCTGCTTAACAAAAAAGAACCGACATATTATTGTCTTGCAAACAAAACCTTTTCCTCTATAGACCTCAGCATAGCTTCTCCATCCATATTACCTGAACTTGAATGGGAAGTTATAAAAAACCCTTATGGGAGCGACCATTTCCCAATACTGCTGAGAGCGCCAAGACAATACGAATCTCCACCACATGCTCCCCGGTGGAAGGTCAATGCAGCGGACTGGGAAAAATTCCAAACACTTACCAGTAAGCTCTCGTGGGCTGACATTTCATCGCACGGAATTGACGGTGCCATCGAGTATTTTACAAATTTCATAATAGATGCAGCTTCTAAGTGTATTCCGCAAACAAGTGGTCTTTCTAGCAAACGCCGTGTTCCGTGGTGGAATGAACAATGCCGGAACGCACGTAGGCAGCAGAACAGAGCATGGAGGCAGCTTCGCAATTATCCTACTGCTGAAAACCTTGTCAGTTTCAAGAAAATCAAGTCCCAAGGTAGGAGAACACGCAGACAAGCCAGGAGAGACAGCTGGCAAACATTTTTATCAAGTATCAACTCGTACACGGATGAGGCCAAGGTTTGGAACAGGGTGAATAGAGTAAGAGGACGACAAGCACATCCGCCTCCCCTGGTAGACAGACAGGGAGACAGCCTGGAGGACCAAGCGAACCATCTGGGTGCACATTTTGAACATGTTTCCAGTTCATCACACTATTCTCCAGCGTTTAAAAGATACAAATCAGAAATAGAAAAACAAAAACTGGACCGAAAGAGCACCGGAACGAGCCATATAACCTACCTTTCTCCCTAGCAGAGCTGCATGCATCACTCACCTGTTGCAACCAATCTGCCCCAGGACCTGACCGTATACTATATGACATGTTGAAAAACCTACCCTCTGAAACTAAGAAAACCCTTCTCTGTCTCTATAACTCTATATGAACCTCCGGCGAGATCCCCTCTGCCTGGAAAGAGGCCATAGTGATCCCTATCCTGAAGCAGGGCAAGGATCCATCGTCCGTATCCAGTTACCGGCCCATAGCTCTAACAAGTTGCCTCTGCAAAGCTTTCGAGAAAATGATAAACCGTCGTCTGATACATTTCCTAGAATCAAACAAGCTGCTTGACCCATACCAGTGCGGTTTTCGCGAGGGTCGATCCACCACTGACCATTTGATACGTATTGAGGCACAGATACGTGAAGCTTTTGTTCACAAACAATTCTTTTTATCTGTATTCCTAGACATGGAAAAGGCCTACGACACCACATGGCGGTTTGGAATACTGAGAGATCTCTCCCACTTTGGTGTACGTGGTAATATGTTAAATGTCATTGAAAGTTATCTGGTGAATCGCACATTCCGTGTTCGAGTTGGCAATGCATTATCACGACCTTTTGTGCAGGAAACTGGAGTGCCACAGGGTGGGGTGCTCAGTTGCACTCTCTTCATTATAAAAATGAATTCCTTGCGTCTAGGCATCCCACGTAATATGTTTTATTCAACGTACGTCGATGATATACAGATTGGATTTAAATCATGCAACCTTGCAATCTGTGAGCGGCAGGTTCAACTTGGTCTGAACAAGGTGGCTAATTGGGCAGACGAGAATGGATTCTGCCTAAATCCACAAAAGAGCACCTGCGTCCTTTTTTCTAGAAAGAGAGGACTGTACCCCGACCCCGACATTGACCTGCAAGGACAGCGTCTACCTGTAAGAACGGAACATAAATTCTTAGGCATTATTCTTGACACAAAGCTAACATTCATACCACACCTAAAACATCTAAAAAACAAGTGCATGAAAACAATGAATATTTTAAAAGTGTTGTCACGCACTACATGGGGTAGTGACAGAAAGTGTCTGTTAAATTTGTATAAAAGCCTCATACGAACACGCCTAGACTACGGGGCCATAATTTATCAGTCAGCCACCCCAACCGCGTTGAAGATGCTGGACCCCATCCACCATCTAGATATTCGCTTGTCTACAGGTGCCTTTAGGACAAGCCCTGTAGAAAGCCTTTACGTGGAATCCAATGAGTGGTCCCTCCACTTGCAGAGGACCTACACAGCTTTCATGTATTTCCTTAGAGTGAATGCAAACAGTGAACATCCCTCATATTCCACCGTAAATGATTTGTCCAGCTCCCACCTCTTTCATAACCGACCTGCAGTAAGAGAGCCCTTCTCGTTGCGTGTGAGAAGTCTGGCTGAGGAAATGGATGTCCCACTCTTTGAACATCGTCTAATGACACCCACTATACAGGTCCCACCGTGGCAGTGGCAGATTGTCGACTGTGATTTGTCTTTTTTACATGTTACGAAGCACGCCCCGGTTGCACACATTCGAATGCATTTCCTCGAACTGCAGCATAAATACTCCTGTCCGGAATTTTACACCGATGCATCAAAGTCTCATGCCGGCGTCTCTTATGCAGCGGTTGGCCCATCATTTTCAGATGCCGACACCCTGCACCCCCAAACGAACATTTTCAACATATTATGCAATACTGTCGGCTCTTAAATATATCAAAGAATCCAAAATACCAAAAGCAATCATCTACACAGACTCGCTGAGCGTAGTAAAAGCTTTAAAATCTCTGAAAAGGCACAAAAATCCTGTAATAGTATCGCTTTATTCATTACTATGTAATATTTATGCGTCTGGGCAGCATGTTGTGGTGTGCTGGGTGCCAGGACACCGAGACATCGAGGGAAATGTACTGGCAGACCAGCTTGCTACATCCATCAAGGCAAAAGCTGGCATCACATCTATGCTCGTCCCTGTTCTCGATATGAAGCCATATCTACGCAAGAGATTCGAGTCCACTGGCAACGTTTGTGGGACGGCCAGACTCATAACAAGCTTCATTTAATTAAGCCCCGTTTAGGGAACTGGCCATCCACCACGAAATCTAGAAGAAATGATGTCCTATTCTGTAGGCTCAGAATAGGACACACTTACGGCACGCACAATTACTTGTTGTCTGGAGGCGAACCCCCGACCTGTACTAGATGTGGGGAGGTACTTACTGTACTTCACATCCTAGTACAGTGTCCACTACTAGAACCTGAAAGAAAGAAACACTTTGTCCAAGCCTATAGAGAGAATATACCCCTACTACCAGCGATGTTTTTACATAATGACCCGGTATTTCAGCACGAATCAGTTATAGCCTTTTTAACCGACATCGACATTTTGCAAGTTCTTCGCCCGAGAGATTCGTAGCAGGGTCCTCTTCCAGAGAACGCTGCTGCGACAGCATTATTGAAATGCACTCTCCTCCAGGCTCTTGCTTCTAAGGGTCTCTGTGAGGCAGTAGTGCCTAGTATCGCTCACAGCTTTTTTATACCATATTATAGTCATTGCGCCCCTATCACATCATTGTCATGATCTTATTAATTTTGTCTTTTACGCACCTTTAGTGCGCAGAATTTTAGGCCCCTTTACAGCCACCCTACACCTACCCACTGTCATTGATCATACCATTGCTCACTCACTATACCACGTCTTGGCGCTCTTTGGCCATAGCTGGCCCTTGCGCCAGAAAACAACATATATCATCATCATCACATACACAATATATAACAATTTCTGTACACAACTTATGACTACAATTATTAGCATAAAACAACGTGACTCCATGACGCAATACTTTATTTACTTGTCAAAGCATGCCTTATGCTACTGGTTTCATTTATTTCCCGGCGGCGGAATAAATGATTATAGAGTAATAAATTATCAGGCGCAGAAATACACAGTCATATTAAGAAATAAATAAATAAGCCAATGATATCTCAACAGTGGGAAAGGGCACGAGAGGAAGTAGTAAGAGCGTGGATTGCGTTCTTGAGCAGCTAATGCAGCATATGACAAATAAATATTAATAAGGAAAAAGCACAGCATAGACTGGGCAGCTTTAGAAATAGCGCAACGAAGCGTCTTTGGGTACCCAAAAGTCCTCACCCTACTTGCCCTGTCATGCACACCGTTTTCGTTCCTGGAAATTACTTTTTGCTTTGTTTTCTTAGCCAAATGGTTAGCTTTAACTTGTGAGTTGGCAACTTTCTCTTTCCTAAAGACATCATTTCGTTGTCTGATGAGATGGTTTCACCTTGAGGGAAAATTTGTTCATTTGGGCACTTGCTCTAGCAATGAAGTCGTCGGCAATTTTATTTAAATTGATTTTGCGGGAGAGTTCTTTTTGAGTGTGCAAAATGGCCAGATGGTTCAAACGGGCTTGTCCAGTCGACCGCAGGTACGTTTTCAGTCGCCGAAGACAAGAAAAGGACCTCTCGGATGCGCTTGACGAGACCGGTATGGTCAACGCAATTTTTGTTAGCTTGGCCATTTCCGGCAAAAGGTTTCGCAGGTGTTCGCCCTTCTCCCCCGAAAACATCTGCACGACGTCCTCGAATGTGTGCAATGGTGCCGGCTTTTGTTGGCTTACGATGTCAATGAGCATGTCTCTGTGCAAAATCAGCCGTCCTCGTTCAAGGTCGTCACCGTAGAACTTTGTTATGTATGCTTCGTCTTGCTTTCCTGTGGCAAACTGCTCAATGTGTGACATATGCTGCCACATCTCAGGTGGATATCTGTCGCTTAACGAGGACAGTACAGTGTCAAGTACTTCGTAGTACCTCTGGCGGTACATGTACTTCGCTGATGTGAACATGTGAGCTGAGGAACCTTCTTGATAGCGGTGGGGAGTTTTCTTTCGCCTAGCAGCTGGAACACGGGTCCTCTACTCCTACTTTTCCTGCCTCTGCCAACACCTCCTCCCAAACCAAGGGAAAACTTTGCCTCAGTTCAGCGACGCTTGCAGTGACGGATTTCACCATTTTCTCCGCTTGGTCACACCCGAGCGTTCTTTTTTGTAAGGCGGTATTCAGTGCTTCCATTCGTGAAAACACTTTTGTCAGAAGCGTCAACATGAAAAACGATTCAAACTTGAACAGCATCCTTAAAAATCCGCTGGCTTTCGCACCGGCCTCAGTTCGCTCTTCAGATGCTGTTTTAGAGAAAAATGTTATGAGACTGCTATAATTTGAAAGAACTGATCGCAGTGATGAAGCCTTTAGCGTCCACGTTGTCGGGCAGAAGTTCACATCCTCTTCTACCTGAATCTCTTGAAAAGAAGCAACGAGCTTTGGAGAGCAGGTCACGAAGTTTATCAGTTCAGTGACGGCGTAAAGAAAATCACGGCACATGTCTACTTTCTGGCCGACATCATGCAAAACCAAATTCAGGATGTGCGCTAGGCAGTGTACATATAGCGCGCGAGGTTCCTCTTCTTGCATGAGAGCTTGTACTCCTCTGTGCTTTCCTCTCATGTTTGCCGAACCATCATAGCACTGCCCGCGGCACTTTTCAATTGGCAGATTAAATCTACAAAGAATGTCTTTCAATATAGCAAAGAGGCTCGTCGCTGTGCTGTCCGTCGTGTTGAAAAACCCACAGAACAGCTCCTCTACTTCCAGGCTTTCTGTGACCACCCGAAAACAAACTGAAAGTTGTTCTTTGACAGAAATGTCTGCGGTCTCGTTCATAATGACAGCGTAGTGCTCTGCCGCACGAACTTTGTCTGTGAGTGAACGAAGGATGTCATGTGCCATGAGTTCCACCATCTCGTTTAAAATCTGGTGAGAAATCCATTTGTATTTTGTTCTTAAAAGCCGCGATCGCAATGAAGGAATATCATTAGCCCGGAGTTCCAGCAGCTGCCTCAAATTACTCTCTGTGTCTTGGTGGCCACGTATTGCTAATCCTTGGGTCGACAGGTACAGTAGTGACGACAGTGTTGCTAGGAGAGCCTGTCGGGCGTCGTCTATTTCGCCTTTCCTTTGGCGCAAGCATATGCCACATTCGCGCTGCCTTTTGCAGCTACAACGGCATTACATGCCTCCTTATGAAAATTAGACCTCTCATGGGATTTAAATCTTTCAATTGCCTTTTTCCAGTTTGAGAAACCATTTTTCACAAATGCCAGGTAAGGATCCTCGTCTTGGGAAGTGTTAGGGAGCGGCAGTTTCATCTCTGATGCTGTGCAACAGGTCTCGCAAAACGCCTCGTCACTGTGGACATTGTAAGATGACCACTTGTAGGTACTTTTCCGGGTAGGCTGGAAGCGCTGCCCTTGTTTTTCTGTAGATGGTGCATCCGAAACCTCGCCGATGGGTCGAATTTTGGAAGGACTGGCTTCTGCAGTGCACACACAGCTTGGTGTGCTAGTGCCATCAGCGCGCGGTGGAGCTTGAGCGACTGAACTGGAAATGCTGGATGAGGGACGGCTCTCCTCGCAGTCTTCACCGGGGGCTTTCCATTTCCTGATCAGATATTTTTCCATTGCTTTTGAACAGTCTGCAAGGGAAATGAATAACATTCTGAATAGACGCTCGCATAAACATACAAAGTTTGGTATAATATTCATATTCAGAGTTGGTGAAGCGCGTAGGAACGCTGCTCAATTTTTAAAAAGACAAAGGATCTTGACCATTTCTGGAAGCATGAAGAATTATCCCGCGGTAAAAAACCCCAATTTTCACACACACACACACAAAAAATAGGATTTGCCAAGTCTGAATGACGGCGCCGCCTGTGGCAATGAGCTGTAAAAAATTTTCGGCTACCCATAATATCATTTAGTGCGCGCTGCAATAAAGGTATGCGTCTTCTTGAAATTAGAAATACATTTCTTCAGAATATGGAGCCGACCAGCATGCGAATAATTTTATACCCTCACGTGGCAACGAATATGGGACGATCAACCTACATTTGTCTACAAGCTATACGCGAATATACATGGCATACTTACTATCACGATGAAAAGAAATGCGAACAGCGGAACGCGTGGCCGAAGCATAGCAAGCCTGAAGGTATAGGGCGCGCCGTCCGGTTTGATCGTGCTGTGCGATGATGCACCCCCTATACTGCGATATTTATGTTTGTGCTGTCCAATTTGCGATGTCATCATTACTGCGCCGTCAACTTTTCTCTTTTTGAAATAAAAGAGAAGCAGAACACAAACAAAAATATCACAGTATAATCATCGGTGGCGAATAACCAGACGCTTGTGATCTCTGCAGCTACATTATTATTCCCATCAAAGAAAAATATAAAGCAGATAAGACGTTTCATGTAAAAAGATGCAGGCGCTACATTTGTGAACTACATCCACACGTCATGTTATTTTAATTCTTTGAGCGCACTGCCGCACGATGGTGGCTTAAGATAACACGCTCTATGTTCTGTTCCTAGTCCCTCAAAGTGCCACCGGGCATGATTGCCCCGTTAGATCTCTCACAGGCGTGCAGACGGTGCAGTTACTTTGTTTACAGGCGCCGTGACACCGCGGTACATTAAACCGCAGTCGGCGCGTTTCTTTTGCCGAGAGCCGCGAAAACGAATTGTTTCGATGAGCGATGCGCCAAGCGAATATGCAGCTTGCTTTTTCTTACACCTGAGTGTCTACCCACTTTAGTTGCTGGCGCTCTCATGCGCGTTTTAACTTTCGTCATGGCAATGTGTGCTGGCTTCACTGCGAAGGAGCTCGGGCTCATAATTTGACACAGGATTGACTTTTCGGGCGCGGGAGCGGCATGAGGACGCTGAACAAAGTGTCACACGTTAAAGAACTACCACAGAGGTGCAGATCACGGCTGTTGTGAAAATAGAAATAAGTTGTGTGGCTAAGCATGATCATACATTTTGGAATATATTATTCAAACTACATACAAAGCCATTTTGTCAATCTATTGCCACTTGAGCAAACTGTTGCTATTGTAAGGAAGAAGAAGTGCCGGTTAGCCAGGTGCATCTCCGGTGTATGAAATACGACGAAGAAGTGCCGATCAGTCAGGCGCGTCACCAGCGTTTTTAGGCACGTGGCTTGTCCTGACTGCTCGCTGGGTTCTGACTGCCGCGCCGAGTTCAACCTCTCAATCCTGTCAATAAACACCTTGACATTTGGTGGAGAGTGCTGGGTACGACTCCATCAACGCTGGAACTTCGAAGCCGAACCCTTCAATCATCTCGGCCCATGCCGGACGATCCAGCTCAAGAAGCTGCAGTCACGGCACCAACTGTCGTCTGTCCTGGCGTGCAGCGTCAGCGGGATCCTGCGATTTTTGCGGGTACCGGTGACCAGGACGTCGAGGACTGGCTCGCCTCGTACGACAGAGTCAGCAGGCACAACCACTGGGACGATAGGGAAAAGCTCAACAACGTAATTTTGTACTCGAGCCACGTTGCGAACTTGTGGTATCGGAACCACGAATCCGACATCTCGACATGGTCGGCGTTCAAGACCAACTTCACGGAAATCTTTGGTCGTCCTGCTGTACGTAAACTTCAGGCCGAACAACGCCTGCGCAGACGCGCCCAGCAACCAGGTGAGAATTTCACCAGCTATATCGAAGACGTCGTTAATCTGTGCAACAGAGTCGACGCAACGATGCCAGACGCCGATAAGATCCGGCATATCCTCAAGGAAATTGAGGACGACGCCTTCCAGATGTTGGTCGCCCGGAACCCGACCACAGTGTCTGTCGTCATTGCGCTGTGTCAAAGTTACGACGAACTTCAAAGGCAGCGAGTTGTCACACGACACCCGCCCTCAGAATTCGCCCCTGTCTCAGGTCTGACGCTAGGTGTTGACGAGTCGCCTCTAATACACCAGATAAAGGAGTTCGTGCGAGAAGAAGTTGCTCGGCAGCTTTCCCTGGTGCCCTTTACGAACGCGCAACCACACTCACCACTGACACGGGAGTTACAGACCGTCATCAAGGAGCAAGTCGCTGAGTGTCTGCCAGCTGCTATTCCACCGCCTACAGTAGCGGCGCCCTTGACATACGCTGACGTCGCTGCAAGGCCGCCCTTCGCTCCACGTCCACCTCTCCAAGCTGTTGCGCCACCGCCCCCGATTCCCTTCTCGCCGCCTGCACCAAAGCTACCACGCCAGCCAAATCCTTGGCGCACAGCCGACAACCGCCCAATTTGCTACCATTGTGGTATTCCGGGACACGTTGCCCGCTTTTGTTGACGCCTAATGCAGCCTACTTATGATTACCGCCGACCCATGAACAGTTACGCCCCTCGACAGCTACAATCCCCTGTGCCGCCAGATGAAACCCCTGTTCCCTACACGACTCGTCGTTCGCCATCCCCACGCCGTCGTTCCATCTCACCGATGAGACGGCGGCCAAGCCCTCTGCCTCAGGGAAACTAAGTGTCGCAGTTCCCGAGGCGAAAACTGCGTCCTTCGCTTTACCCAAGGCCTCGAAATCACCCCTGCAACGTAATTGAGGTATACGTCGAAGGGATTCCAACATTCGCACTGGTCGATACGGGCGCAGCAATCTCGGTGTTACGCGCAGGACTTTGCCGACGGATAGGAAAAGTAACGACGTCGCTTTCCGGACTGTATTTGAGTACTACGAGCGCACAGCCTGTCGAACCTTTGGGAGCCTGCACTGCTCGTGTTGTAATCGCGGAATCTCTTGATGTCATTGAGTTCGTTGTCCTGCCGTCCTGCTACCGCGATGTCATTCTAGGCTGGGATTTCCTTTCGTCTAACCATGCCATCATTGACTGCGCCCGCGCCGAGGTGGAGTTGTCGTTTCCTTCCGCTGCAGCCATGGACCAAGATCCTGTGACGCCTACAAAAATGATTGTGGCCGAAGCTACCGATATCCCTCCTCAGTCCGCCGCCGTCGTCTCTGTGTCTTGCGTATCTGCACGTGACGCAACCGTCTTATTCACGCCATGTAACTTGTTCGCCCGTCGCCGTTCCCTTCTGCTGCCCTTTGCCGTCATCGCCATCAGTGCTGGCCGTGGTGTGATGTGTGTGTGCAATGTGTCTTTCCTGCCGGTTACTTTGAGCGTAACCGAGGCACTCTCCGCGATGCAAATTGTGGATTCTTCAATGCTCTTCGATGCTCCCGACACCGCGCATTCGACATCCCTCGCCGCGTTCGACAATGCGACTCGACCGCCGTTGGAGTGCTTCCAACCGTCAATCTCCGGTGATTTGACAACCACACAACGCGCGCAACTTGTCAGCCTGCTACGCGAATTTGCCGCCTCCTTCGACTGCCATCAACATTCTCTCGGCCGCACCACCACAGTGTCGCACAGCATCGACACCGGTTCGCACGCCCTACTCCGGCAGCGTCCTTACGTGTCTCAGCTTCTGCACGCCGCGTCATCGACGAACAAGTGAGCCATATGCTTCGGCGTGGCGTGATTCAGCCGTCCCATAGCCCGTGGGCATCGCCTATTGTCCTCGTAAAAAAGAAAGATGGTTCTATTCGCTTCTGCGTTGATTATAGACGTCTTAACAAAATTACGCGCAAAGACGTATATCCCCTACCGCGCATAGACGATGCTCTTGACTGTTTGCAAGGTGCCGAGTTCTTTTCCTCTTTGGACTTGCGGTCTGGATATTGGCAAGTCCCCATGGCAGAGGCTTACCGCTCCAAAACCGCCTTCGTTACACCGGACGGATTATACGAATTTAATGTCATGCCATTCGGCCTATGTAATGCACCCGCTACGTTCGAGCGTATGATGGACAGTATCTTGCGCTGTCTGAAGTGGCACACGTGTTTGTGCTACCTAGATGATGTCCTTGTCTTCTCACCTGATTTCTCGACTCACCTCCAACGACTAAGAGAGGTATTAAGCTGCCTGACTAAGGCTGACCTGCAACTTAACATCAAAAAATGCTTCTTTGCTGCTCGTAAGCTTACCATCTTAGGCCACGTCGTATCCAAAGAAGGCGTGCTTCCGCCGTGCAGTTGCCGAGTTCCCCAGCCCACTAATCTGAAGACACTACGCAGTTTCGTCGGCCTCTGCTCCTATTTTCGCCGCTTGTGAAGAACTTTGCCATGATCATCGCCCCTTTGACTCAACTGCTGGCTGGAGACAACGCCCTATCCGCCTGGTCGAAAGCATGCGATGACGCGTTCACGACCCTTCGCCATCTGCTCACCTCTCCTCCTATTCTGCGGCATTTTGACCCCGATGCCCCAACTGAAGTCCATACAGATGCTAGTGGAGTCGGCCTTGGGGCGGTTCTTACCCAACGCAAAAGTGGTCTTGGGGAATACGTCGTTGCTTATGCTAGCCGCACGCTGACAAAGTCGGAGCTAAACTACTCTGTTACAGAAAAGGAGTGTTTAGCCATACTGTGGGCCCTTACGAAATTTCGACCTTATTTATACGGCCGCCAATTTGATGTAGTAACGGACCACCATGCGCTGTGCTGGTTCTCCTCATTGAAAGACCCCTCTGGCCGCCTCGCACGCTGGGCACTCCGTTTGCAAGAGCACGACATCCGGGTTGTGTACCGCTCTAGGACGCAAGCACACCGATGCCGACGCTCTCTCCCGCTCGCCAATATCACCTGACCCTGATCCTGACAGTCTTTGACCACTCAACTTTGTCCTCTCAGCACTTGCCATCGATGACATGCGCTCTGAGCAGAGCAAAGACCCGTGGATTCCTTCACTTTTGGAGTTTCTCTCTGGTCCTACCACTGTTACGGCGTCTAGGACTCTACGACGGCAGGCGCATCACTTTGTTATTCGCGACCAACTCCTATACCGTCGCAATTATCTCCCCGAGGGTCGGCAATGGCTCCTAGTAATATCGCGTCATCTTCGGGCTGATTTATGCGCATCGTTTCACACTGATCCCCAATGTGCACACGGTGGCGTGTTAAAGACCTACACCCGCCTTAGGCTCCGGTATTACTGGCCTGGCATGTACAAGTTCGTTCGGAAGTACGTCCGCTGCTGTCTCGACTGCCAGCGCCGAAAGTCGGCCCCTACTTCCACTGCCGCACCCTTGCAGCCGCTTCCTTGCCCATCCCGTCCTTTTGATCGGGTCGGAATCGACCTTTACGGCCCGCTTCCTTGTGCTGGTGCTGGCAACCGCTGGATTATCGTTGCAGTCGATCACCTCACACGCTATGCAGAAACCGCTGCACTTCCATCTGCAACTGCCGAAGATGTTGCATCCTTCATACTGCCGCATATTGTTCTTCG
Source organism: Dermacentor silvarum (assembly GCF_013339745.2). Taxonomy (NCBI): domain Eukaryota; kingdom Metazoa; phylum Arthropoda; class Arachnida; order Ixodida; family Ixodidae; genus Dermacentor; species Dermacentor silvarum. Next base: position 200,065,203 of record NC_051157.2, on the reverse strand, counting down.
TCACGGAGCCCTCGGGAACTTCTCAGTGATCGAGGCCGCGCATTTCTATCTGAAGTCGTGACGTCGCTTCTGAAGGAGTGTCACATCATCCACAGGACCACTAGCGCATACCATCCACAGACGAACGGGCTGACGGAGCGTTTCAACCGTACTCTTGGCGACATGCTCGCCATGTACGTCGCGTCCGACCATTCCAACTGGGACGCTGTGCTTCCGTTCGTCATGTTCGCCTATAATACTGCCACTCAAGCTACCACTGGTTTTTATCCGTTTTTCTTACTGTACGGCCGTGAACCTCCTGCACCATCGATACCATGCTACCCTACCAGCCTGATTCATAGGAATGTGTTCCTGTGTCTCAAGCTGCGCAGCATGCTAAAGAATGCAGACAACTCGCCCGTTGTCTTACCACCGCAGATCAGACACAACAGAAGCTCCGTCGTGGTGGCTCTGTTCCCCCAAGCTTCCCTTCCGATTCGTTGGTTTGGCTGTGGGTTCCACCTGTAGCTCCCGGCCTTTCTTCTAAGCTGCTCCCAAGATATCATGGACGTTACCGTGTAATTGCACAAACTTCCGCAGTGAGTTATGTCGTCGAGCCTGTGTCACCGTCCTCTGATCAGCGCCGTCGCGGTCGCGAAAACGGTTCACGTAGATCGGCTCAAGCCCTTCTACGATCCCTCTATGTTACCGTATGCTTAGATCGCCAGGATGGCGTCTTTTTCTCCGGGGACAAATGTAAGGAAGAAGTGCCGGTTAGCCAGGTGCATCTCCGGTGTATGAAATACGACGAAGTGCCGGTCAGTCAGGCGCATCACCAGCGTTTTTACGCACGGGGCTTGTCCTGACTGCTCGCAGGGTTCTGACTGACGCACCGAGTTCGACCTCTCAATCCTGTCAATAAACACTTTGACACTATTTTTAAAGGCTATTCTCTGAATTTCTTAAACTGGAATAATAGATCTGCCACTGGGAGCCAATTTTGCGAGGAACGAATAATCCTCAAAGGCCGATTCTCTACGCGATCAAGCATTCCGCGCCTACACAATCCTTACATAACACAGTAGTTGTCTTACACAGTAATTGCCTTACACAATCAAAACCACGCACGTTCAGTTTTCACTTGTTTCTAAAGGGTCCCTCACTGCCTCCTCGGCTCGTATTAGCGCCTGATAAGTTTTGCCAACTGAATACCTCGTACATGCCTTATTGTAGGAGAACTCTCTCTGTAAGACTGCCGTCCTGGTACAGAACGGCTCAGAACTATGCGATAGCTCCCACTTTTTCCTTTTATTAAAACTTACTGCCACGCAGTGTTCATAAAGAAGCACCCCTCCATTAGAACGAGATCGAACAATTTTCCGAATCAGTCAGCACCTAACTTAAACACAGTTTTTAGCTTTCTAGATGACGTTAACATCTTAGAAATAACTTGGCCAGGTCATGCGTAGCACAGCCTCGCCTTCGAGGCTGTAGCCGCAGTGACATAAGTCTTTTACCACACGCCTCTCAGCTCTCTACTTGAAGAGCCCTGTGGAGGCAGTAGTCCTTGTATGTCACTTATATCACCTTTTCGTAGTGAAACATTTATGCTCATTTTTATTTTGTCATGAATCATTGTCATTCTATTTTACGCAGTTTACAGCGACCCGTTCTTAGGCCTCTTTACAGCCACATAACATGTACATTAGCAACTCAATTTAATCACTTCATTCATAATACATAAAGAATTCATTACCATTTGTCATGGCGCTCTTTGGCAGCTGGCCCTTGCGCATTAAACGCCACACATCATCAATCAGTCAGCGCCGACCACTTTGGGTCACTCTGGGTGGCTTAAGCGCGGGCACTTGCGCTTCTGCTGACGTGGTAGCCGGCTTTGACGCCGCCAGATGCGCAAGGCTGCCATAAAGGACCATGTACGATCGCGCGCGTATAGTATTATAGTTAACGCAAGTCAAAGTATAATGACGATGCACTTCACATTGCTTTCGTGCTGACGACGCTTACTGCCACAGTGAACCTCTACTAAAGACGTCGAGTATTCGAAGGGGTATGCGTTAATAATGGAAGACTTCACTCACCTGTTCGGACCGATCAGGTCGCAGACGTCAGTTGTCAACTTGTCTGCATGGGCAGGCACTCGCTTAATTTCACAAGTGAGACCAGTGAGGCGCATCCAAAGGGCATGGACACGATGGTACTACCTCGTTGAAAAACCAGCGAGCTTTTGAAAGTCTCTACATTTCCAAAGTTGTGCGCATGAAAACCACAACGGACACAATGGCGCTTCGCTTGGTTCTCCTATCTCGGATTCTCCACCTGCTCAAACGCGAAGGTGCCTCCTGCTAATGCTCACAAGACATCACGGCGCAGTGGCAGCGCGCTAAGCTTAGGGTTCTTGCAAGGCTCAGAGAGAAGGCAGCGGTGCATGCGCAGAGTACAAGTCTTGAACGCGCGGTCACTTTATCGATAAAGCGTGCGCTTTGAAAAATGGGGGGACAAGCGCGGCGCGTATCTGCTAGTTTGTAGTGACTTCGGCTGTCCGTGCGCCTGGGGAATACTACATACGCGGGGGTCGCGCGCTTTATTTTGGCGGTAATCTGCGCGCGGTATCTTGAAAGCGATCCGCAGATGGCTAATACCTTTGTACGCGCTGTGTTTTTTCTGCTCAGTTTCCATTGAAGCGATAGACAGTACGAAGATCACTGCTTGCTGCTGCTGGTGCCGCACTTTCATACGCCAGCGTTTTGACGGTTAGTGTCAGAGGTCATCGAGTGTGCTGTGTTCATGTTTGCTTGGGCGCGCTGACAACATGCTTGATAATTCAGTTAGTAAGCAAATGTTTCCAAGTTTATACGGCCGATAAAACTACTATCCTTACTTCATATAGCTGTCTACTAATTTTCTATTGCAATCGATGCTTAGCCGTTCGGGCGACACTGCGCCTCTTTCTTTTTTCTTCTTTTTACGTTTAGTGCGAGTATAAGCGCTGCTGCGCATGGCGGCTATTGATTCTGATTGCGAGTGAATCCGGTTTAGCCTCACTTCGGTTACTGAGTAAATTATTTTTATTTATGACCGCTGCAGGCATGTGGGGATGTTTCCATCCTTAATAAATGTTGTAAATTATTAGAACAGTTTTTGGTTGGTTTTTTTTTCGTGAGTCGTTGGCATTGCCTACTGGAAACAGTAGCAATACTCAGACACACAACATTCATGTGCATTTCACACGCCGCTGGTAAAAGACTGCTGAGCCTGAAGGGGCCACTGAAGGCTGCAGATTTTTCTTTTTCAGGGTAAAAAAAGCAGGCAAAGCAATTTGAAGAGAGGTGACCATTCTTATTTTGGGGATTTTACGTGCCAAAACCAGTTCTGATTATGAGACGCCGTAGTGGAGGGCTCCAGATTAATTTGTTCACCTGGAGTTGTTTAACGCGCAGTAAAACGCAAGCACACGGGCGTTTTTGCATTTTGCCTCCATCGAAATATGGCCGCCGCGGCGGGGATTTGATCCCGCGATCTCGTGTTCAGCAGCGCAATGCCTTAGCTGACTGAGCCACCGCGGCGGGTGAGAAGTGAACATCATCATCAGCCTATATTTTATGTCCACTGCAGGACGAAGGCCTATCCCTGCGATCTCCAATTATCCCTGTATTCCAAGCGTATTCCAACTTGCAGGCGCAAGTAGGAATACGCTAGCACAAGGCAGGGGTAATTGGAGGGGAACATAGAACAACGTATTGATTCTCCAGGCATGACCTATCCTTACAATTAGAAATAATTGTTACTTGGCTAAATCATTCTCTTTAAAAAATGTAACAAACTTATTCCTGTGTATATATTTAAATATATTGCTACACACGTGTGGTATTTGGTTGTTTGAACGAGGCGCGCGGGCGCCTAGACGAAGAGGACGAACTGCTCTGGGCTCTCGAGCTATCGGCTGATCTGGCCAGCGCTGCAGCTATCTTTGTAAATATACTTGTAAATAGTGTCCTGTACTTAATTTTTCGTTCGCGTAACATTTGTGGTGGAGCGTGCCGTTCCCCGTCCTCACCACGGAGCTCCGCAGCGGCCGCACCGTCCAGCTTTCCGCCATGGCTCCCGGCGACAACTCGTCCGCTGCTACTACTGCAACTCCAACCACACGTACGTCACGGTTGCCACTCCCCGCGATCCTGGCATATTCTCCGGCCAAGATAATGTTGACGTTGATGACTGGCTACGCATGTATGAGCTTGTTAGCCGCAACAACCACTGGGACCCTACCATAATGCTAGCTAATGTCCTCTTCTACTTGGGCGGAACACCTCGTGTCTGGTTCCGGACACACGAGGAGGAGATCTCTAGCTGGGACGCTTTCAAGGAGAAGCTCCGCGACCTCTTTGGAAATCCGACCGGTCGGCAGCAGGCTGCAAGAAAAGAGCTTGCTACACGAGTACAGTCTTCCACTGAATCGTATGTCTCGTACATACAAGACGTGCTAGCTCTTTGCCGGAAAGTCGACGAGAACATGGTCGAAGTTGACAAGGTTGGCCACGTTCTCAAGGGGATCGCGGACGACGCGTTCAACTTGTTGATCTTCAACAATGTGTCTACTATCGACGTCATTGTCAAGGAATGCCGCCGCTTTGAGCTCGCCAAAAGCCGCCGCGTCATTCCGCAGTTCTCCCGGCTTCCTAACACGGCTGCGACGTCGTCCTGCGTCGCCCTTACCGCTTCACCCCCCTCCAATGAGACCGTCACGCGTATTGTTCGCCGCGAGCTCGAGGCTGCCAGTCCTGCCACGTTCCTTCCGCGCCCACTTGACCCCACCATTGACCAACCAGCCCCAGCGATCTCCCTCATTCAGGAGTTGTGCGGCAAGAGTTTGCCAACCTCGGTTTTCCTGCTGCCTGCTCCATCTCCTGAGCTTACGCCCGACTGGTGCCGACAGCTGCGCCTCGCAGCGATCTGTATTCCCGTCCCAGATACCGCAACCCTACAGAGTGGAGAACTCCGGACGACAAGCCCATTTGCTTTCGTTGCCACCGCATTGGCCACGTCGCTCGCCACTGCCGCACCTCCTGGACATCGCCGTATTCGAGCTACTTTCCCCGTCCTCGCCCATGTGCCGACCCTCGCCCCTACTCCCCTCGCCGTTGCCTTCTAGCTCTCACGTATCCGTCTATGACAGTCGTCCCACTCGCTCGCCGTCACCTCAGCGCCGTCAATCCCCGTCGCCCCAGCCACGCCGCTATTCGTCGCCGACCAATTATGGACCCTCCCGGACGGAAAACTAGGCCATGCAGCTCTTGGAGGCAGTGCTGCATCACGTTCGTCCTGTCCAAATCCTCCGTTGACGCTCCTCACGAACACGAACCTAATTGAAGTAGATGTAGATGGTGTCCCGATGACGGCATTGATTGATACTGGAGCCCAAGTGTCCATAATGAGCGCTAACCTATGTCGTCGCCTCAAAAAAGTTCTTACGCCTGCCGTCACTCGAGCCGTACGCGTCGCCAATGGCGCCACTGTTGTTGTGGTATGTGCACTGCTCGCGTAGGAATTGCTGGCCGCCAAGTTCCCGTCCTGTTCTCCGTGCTGACCAGTTGCCCTCATGATCTAATCTTCGGGCTCGACTTTCTGACGACGCATTCTGCCCTCATCGACTGTTCCACCGGTACGCTGTGCCTCGAGCTTCCTCTTGTTTCCGACGTTCGCCCCGAACAACCGCACACCCTATGCACTACAGCGTTTGTTCGGTTACCTCCGAAAGCCCTAACCTTCGTCGAATTGGCCTCAACGGCAACCGTGCCTGATGGCGACTATGTCGTCGCCCCTATTCGTGATGTCCTCCTGGCGCGCGACATCTCTGTGCCACACTCCGTCGTTACCCTTGCCGCTAATCGGATGTCTCCCCGTTGTCAATTTTGGCTTGACGAAGCAAGTGTTACCTGAAGGCATAGCGGTGGCCACGCTCCGGTCAGTGACAGACGACCACGTCACCGCTTTGCAGCCGACGCGTCTCCAGTTCCTCCTGATTGCCCGCAGGATGCCTTGAAGCTCGACGGCCCATTACGTCCCATGGTCGCTCCGGACCTCGCCCCTGGCCAAGCAGCCGCCCTATATCGCCTTTTGCTTTCCTATCGCGACATATTTGACACTGACAATCGCCCACTTGGTCAGACGTCCCTTGTTAAGCATCGGATAAACAGTGGTGATGCTGTTCCCATTCATCGCCGACCGTATCGCGTGTCCACGGCAGGCGGCAAGTTATTCAGTTGGAAGTCAACAAGATGCTCGCCAAAGGCATTGTCGAGCTCACGTCGAGCCCTTGGGCGTCGGCGGTGGTGCTCGTCAAAAAGAAAGATGGCACGTGGCGTTTCTGTGTTGATTACCGCCACCTAAACCGAATCACTAAAAAGGACGTTTACCCGTTACCACGAATTGACGACGCTCTTGATTGTCTTCACGGTGCCAAATACTTTTCGTCTATTGACCTTCGATCTGGTTATTGGCAGATTTCCGTCGGTGAGCAAGACCAAGAAAGACCGCTTTCGTCACTCCAGATGGCCTCTACCAATTTAAGGTTATGCCGTTTGGTTTATGCAATGCCCCCGCCACGTTCGAACGATGATGGACTCTCTGCTTCAAGGTTTCAAATGGTCAACTTGCCTTTGTTACCTCGACGACGTCCTTGTGTTTTCTCCTACGTTTGAGACGCACCTTGAGCGCGTCGCAGCTATCCTTGACGTCTTCCGCAAGGCTGGGCTCCAATTAAACTCATCGAAGTGCCACTTCGGGCGCCGACAGATTACAGTGCTCGGCCATCTCGTCGATGCTTCCGGAGTACAACCCGACCCGGAGAAGGTTCGAGCAGTAACAGCTTTTCCTGTAGCTCAGTCTGTCAAAGACGTCCGGAGTTTTGTGGGGCTCTGCTCTTATTTTATTTATTATACTGTGAGCCTTGACAGGCTCTTACAGGAGTGGGAACAAAAAAAAAAAGTACAGATTGCAAAGAATACATAAAAAGTAAAAAAAAAACTTAAGCAGTACAGACTAACAGGAAAGGGTACACATTAGAACTAAGTTTGGAATAAGGACTGCAAGCGGCTAACGCAGTAAAAGCATACACTAAAAGGAACTGCCATCAGCATACAGATGAAAAGCATACACTTCCTGAGCAGCGCTTTTTTTTTCTACAACGGCGCAACTTGTTGATTAAGAAATTTTTCAATCTTGACAGAAAAAGCGTTAATAGATTCTGAGGACACAATGTCGCGTGGCAGTTTATTCCATAATTCTATGACTGACGGAAAGAAGGAATACTTGAATGTAATACAGCGGAGATAAATGGCCTGATACTCTTGTCGTGGTTTGTTCTGGCTGAGCGCTGGTATGGTGGTTTTAGGTACTCTTGTTTCCTTATATTAATGTTGTCATGATAAAGTAGGTAAAGAAACTTTAAAGCAGCAACGCGTCGGTGAATCGCCAAAGTTTGAATGTTTGCCCTGTTGCGTAGTGAGGTTATGCTGACGTCACGTGAGTACTGCGAATACACAAACCGAAGAGCTTTATTTTGAATTCCCTCCAGTTGATTAAGAAGGTAGATTTGGTGCGGATTCCAGATAATACTGCCGTATTCAAGGATTGGCCTTACCAAGGGCATAACTTATAACTTGCTAGCCTAGCTTTGGAAGGTGCCAGTGCAAGTTTCCTGCGAAGGATCCCAGCTGTCTATATGCTTTGTGCATGTCTGTTTAATGTGAACATCCCATTTTAATGTGTTTGTGATGGTAACACCCAAGTATTTAACTGTATCAGCTTCTGTTACATGTAAGCCCATTAGATGATACGCAAATTTTAACGGTGCCTTTTTTCGAGTTATACACACAGATGAAGTTGTTGCTACGTTAATTTCCATACCCCATTCTTGACACCATCTGGCAATGTTTGTTAAGGAGGAATTAAGTCGTATTTCAGACGGTTTGTGAAAGATTTCGCAGCAATCACTCGACCACTCACTGAACTTCTGAAGAAAGACATGCCTTTTACGTGGGGTTGCCCTCAGGCTGCCGCATTTTCACGCCTTATCACGATTTTGACCAATCCACCGATATTGGCCACTTTGACCCGTCCGCACCTACAGAGGTCCGAACCGATGCCAGTGGTTATGGGATCGGCGCAGTCTTAGCGCAACGACAACACGGACACGACCGCGTTATAGCCTACGCTAGCCGGCTCCTCACAACTGCAGAGCGCAACTATTCGATTACCGAGCGCGAATGTCTTGCACTCGTCTGGGCTGTTTCAAAGTTCCGCCCATATTTATATGGCAAGCCCTCCTCAGTATTCACAGACCATCATGCGCTGTGTTGGCTTTCGTCGCTCAAGGATCCTACTGGTAGGCTCGGTCGTTGGGCTCTCCGACTATAAGAATATCCCTACGCAGTGACGTACCAGTCGGGACGCCAACACCAGGACGCAGATTGCCTCTCTCGCTACCCAGTCCAAGACCCGACCTCTACGTCTGATACTGACACCGACGCCTGCGTTCTCTCTGTTTTTCCACTATCCATGTCGCCGACGAGCAGCGCCGTGACCCGTCCTTGCGTGTCATCATTGACCGCCTGGAATCGTCACTTGCCGACAGCTCCTTCGCTTATTCACACTTCAAGATGGCGTACTCTACCGCCACAACGTTCACCCCGACGGCCCAGCATTACTCCTTGTGATCCCTAACACACTCGCTCGGCTGTTCTCCACGAACTTCACGACCTCTCCCCACTGCCGGTCACCTCGGTGTGTCACGTACCTACGACCGGATCCGCCGACGCTTCTTTTGGCCAGGGCTTGCTCGCTCCGTTCGAAGATACGTAGCTGCGTGTGAGAAATGCCAGCGACGCAAGACACCGTCGACGCTCCTGCTGGGTACCTTCAACCAATTGACATTCCCGCGGAGCCATTCTTTCGGGTTGGTTTAGATTTACTTGGTCCTTTTCCTCTTTCTACCTCTGGGAACAGGTGGATCGCTGTGGCCACAGATTACGCCACGCGCTACGCCATCACCCGAGCGCTCCCTACAAGCTGCGCCACAGATGTTTGCCGATTTCTTCTACGCGACATGATTTTATTACATGGAGCTCCGCGACAACTTCATCTACCACTAACAAGCCATTACCATCGTCTGGCGCGAACTAATACTGTCATGGCGCTCTTTGGCCATACCTGGCCCTTGC